>NC_079422.1:24228247-24243247 GCF_026213295.1 Gadus chalcogrammus
TGTGTGTGTGTGTTGACTTACGTGTGCATCCGCACTCATGTGTGCGTTTGTGCACGTGTCCAGTTGCTACGCCTGTGTTTGTATATGGTTCCGCCTGAGATGAAACAGGATGTTTGCCTATTGTCACTCCGTACCGACCCGCACCTGATCGCGTTCAGAGGCCTGTGTCTATTTCCCCAACACAGCCGTCCGCAAAACAGGCCGTAGCACTGGGTCGCTGAGCCCTCACCGGTCGGGTGGCGCTTTGTTCCCGGGCTGACTGATGGCCAGCCCTCCGGGGACTCGGTACTGGACGGCAGAGCTCCAGAAGAAGATGGATGTGAAAGCTGAAACCCCTGTAATCTTAGCCCTGTAGAGAGCAGACAACATCAGGAGCTCTGCCGTGTAAGGACAGTCTGAGTGTAAGGAGGAGGGGAAGAGGGGGGGGGGGGGTCGCACCGAGGTTTCTAGCGCCGCGCGCGCGCGCACACACACACACACACACACACACACACACACACACACACACACACACACACACACACACACACACACACACACACACACACACACACACACACACACACACACACACACACACACACAGTGTGCATCCATCACCCACAGAGCCACACAATCCCACATGCACCTGATATCTCCTCAAACCAGCAGAGAGCGAGTTGGTTAAACGGATCATAAGGACACCCCTGTTTGAGATGCTCTGATGTTCTGCTCGGCTTCTGACTCCTGTGATCTAAAAATGGCCTGAGATCTGCCTCAGTAGAAACACCACGGCCGGAATGGAAAGACGACACTCGGAAGCCTGATTAGCTGCGTCTGGGACTCAAGTGGGTTGCAGGTAGGAAGGAGTAAGACAATCTCATTCAATAAAGAATGAAATCCTTTCTGCATTGTTTAGTGTGAGAACTTCTTCTTGCAATAAGACTCTCTCCTGGGGGGGCTGTGTGATGTGGCCAGTGACCACGCCCATCCCACTTAATCACCCCTTGCTTCAAACGCTCCTCCAAACACAGACTACCATAAAAAAAGCATAAAGGTAGGGGCACCCTCCTAAACCCAGGAGTCCCAGAAACCCTCCCAACCGTTTGATCGGAGCACTAAATCCCAGCCCCTCTCCTGCCTGATCTCAAGACAGGCCCGGACAGGGATGGAGGAGCGAGGGCTTTCCTCCTTCCTGCCTTCTTGTGGTTCCATCTCCGATCCCTGAATCCCCCCCTTCCTGCATTTTAATTTGAGGGTAGAATACATTAGCCCGCCGCCACCGCCGCCGCGTCGCCGAACCCACCCGCCATCTGCCTCCGCTGGGAGGGGAAGGCACCGGGATCGACGGAGGGAGGCAGACAGGGTGGGGGGGTGCTGCTGCTGGTGGTGGTGGTGGTGGTGGTGGTGGTGGTGGTGGTGATGGAGAGGGGGGTAATGGGTCCACTCTCGACCCACCAGCGCTGGGACAGGAGGGGCTGTTGTGATAGGGAGTCCCAGGGACCGTTTAAAGTGCAGGGCTCTGTTTGGCTCCGGACCAAAGCCTCCTCCGCAGCGCTGTTTACTTCGTTAGGCCACGGCGCCACAGATGAGTGGCTTCAGACAATGACAGGCCAACCGCCTACACGAGGGTGCACCCCTCATCCAGACGCCCGTCGTCAGCCCAGTACATAGAGTCCAGGTGAAGGGAGGGAGTTACACACATGATACGATGGTGATCCTCCATCTGTACGTCCTGCTCTCTCCCTGCTGCTGATGTTTAGCAGGGATTCTGGGAGTCTCATTGGCCGAATCAACATCAATGCGACATCGACAGGGACCCCTTCTAAAATGGTTCCCTATTAGTTTAAGTGAGAGGGACCTCCTCGGTTCTGTGGACTTGGCAGTAGATCGGGGGGAGATATGAGTGGGCCCTGCTTTGTCTTTTGTTCTCCACCAGACAATGACGGGATTATGAGGCTCCAGCAAGGAAACCCTGTTATTATTCCTAGCACCTCAATCCATCCTCCCTCCATCCATAACAACCCCCCCCCATTTACTGGGTCATCTCTCCCCGAATACCAATAAAACACTGTCATTAGACGTTCTTCAGACCCCCTACCCCCACCACCAACCCACCAACACCAGCACCACCGCACCGTCCCTCCTGGTCTGACCTCACTCTATAATCTGTAACCCCCCCCCCCCCCCCCCCCCCAAAACCCCCGATCCTTGTTTGAATATTATCACACACACACACACACACACACACACACACACACACACACACACACACACACACACACACACACACACAGACACACACACACACAGGCACACCCAGATCTCAGACACAGCTTACCCCAGGCCCCGTCTCCCCCCCAGCCCCCATCTCTCTCTCCCCCCCCCCCCCCACACTCTCATCTCTCCCGGCAACCCCTCCCCCTTTACTGCCTCCATTAAATGGCCCGTCCGCTCTCTCTGACGGCCGCATGCACTACAGGCTGCTGGAGTCTGGGAGCACACAGCACACCAGCAGTAATTACAGGGCGCCTGCTCGGGCTGGATTATCTATTTAGGGTAACGTCCCCTCAAGCGTTAATAAATACCAGGGTGCCCGTACATCACACAACCCCCCTATGTATGTAAGTCATCCTCAGACCGCTCTGGCAGGGAATATTTAGAGAGAAGTACATCGTTGAAGTCTTTACACAACAGCACACTCTCTCTCTCTCTCTCTCTCTCTCTCTCTCTCTCTCTCTCTCTCTCTCTCTCTCTCTCTCTCTCTCTCTCTCTCTCTCTCTCTCTCTCTCTCTCTCTCTCTCTCTCTCTCTCTCCCTCCTTCTCTCTCTCTCTCTCTCTCTCCCCCTCCCTCACTCCCCCCCGCTGTCTCACTCCGTTTGAAATCACTTGAGTCGCAATTCAGGGTTCACGATTAACCCCCGGGAGAAAGAAAGTCAGCGAAGGCAAACGTTTGCCTCCCTCCACAAACGCCAACGTATTATCAGACCGGTTTTAGGGTTAACCAAGTCAAGCTTCCCTTTGACCTCGCTCCATGACCCCTTTCCTCGACCCCTTGTTAATTATTTTCTTCCGCAAGCCTGGGCGAAGGCCGTGAGTGCAGTCAAGTGGCACGGGCTCAACAGGAGGTCTAACCCGGGGGTGAGGCACAGGCCGGGGCTACAAGGTCCGAGCTGCACGGAGCGGAGAAGCAGTGTGCTTCCCCCGCAGTGCATTCTGGGACAGAACTAGACAGCCAGATAACAACCTTGAAATCCTCCAATAAATCCAAAACGCTTCACTTTTTATAACGTTTGCTGAAGTCGTCATGGGACGTAAATGGTAGATGGGCTGCATTTATGTAGCGCTTTTATCCAAAGCACTTTACAATATTGCCTGACATTCACCCATTCACGCACACACTTACACCCACGACGGCGGAGTCAACCATGCAAGGCGACAGCCAGCTCTTCAGGAGCAGTTAGGGTGAGGTGTCTTGCTCAGGGACACCTCGACACTCAGATAGGAGGATGCCGGGGATCGAACCGGCAACCTTCCGGTTACCAGCCAGCCCGCTCTGCCTCCTGAGCTGCTGCCGCCCACCCCAATGGCGTTCATTCCCGCCGGTGAGATCTTACCCTTGTAGTTGGGGTGGACCCGGGGCGCGTACACCCCGAACTTGATGAGGATGGGGACGTTGTAGCCCAGCCGCACCCACTCCACCACGTGCAGCGGGAAGAGGTCCGGGGCGCCGGGGGGTGTGGCGCCGGGGAATGCGGCGGCGGCGGCGTCCGGGGGCGACGGGGCGAGGTCGCAGCCCAGCTCGGCCACGCGGCCCACCCGGGCCCGCACCAGCGAGGCCCCGCCCGGACACACACCTGCGGCGGACGGGAGAACACACACACCGTTACACACACACACACACACACACACACACACACACACACACACACACACACACTTAAGCGGCCATGCTGCGCTCTTTAACGCTGACGCCGATCTCAGGAGGTAATGAAACCTGGCGCCGGGCCGAGCAGGCAGCGAACGCATAAATCACGGCGCCCGCGAGCAGCGAGCGCGCCCGTGAAACACAGAGTTACGGCCGAGGCGGACAGACGGAGCGGACTCGTTCCTCCCCGGCTCGTTTGCTCCGGCAGACAAGCCGTAGTAAAACTTAACGACGAAATCTGGGTTGCTTCAAAACCGTGATGTGTTAAAGGGGATGGGGTGACCGGTGATGAGGACGGAGGGAGGACGGGCGCGGCCGGGATCGCCCTCGACTGAGGACTATGAGGGAGACCAGGGTGGGACGAGGCGTGAACGCATATTGAGGAGCTGGACTGGAGTCTATGTTCTCTGTTGCTTGTGCTCTGCTTGGTAGCACTAGCAGGTCACCCCAGGGGGCACGTCAACCAAAGATTCAGCAATCCGCGACATGATGGAGAAGAGGCAGCCAAGGCTACAGACACAATGCAATCCCATTAGTGACACCTGGGGCCGTCCCTCCTCCATCTTAGCGTCCTCTCCCTCTCCCTCTCCCTCTTTCTTTGTTGTTCTTCCTCCCTGACTCTCTCCCTCTGTCTCTCATATCTCCCTTTCTCTCTCCCCAAACCCTACGCTTCTTTCTGTGTTTGTGTGAGAGGGTGTGTGACTTGATGTGTCTGTGTGTGTCTGTGTGTGTATGAGTGCGTGGTTGTGCGTTTCTGACTGTGTGCCTGTGCGTGCGTGTGTGTGTGTATGTTCGTGACTGCGTGTGTGCCTGTTTTTGTGTGTGTGTGTGTGTGTGTGTGTGACTGTGTGTGTGTGTGTGTGTGACTGTGTGTGTGTGTGTGTGTGTGTGTGTGTGTGTGTGTGTGTCTGTGTCTGTGTCTGTGTGTGTGTGTGTGTGTGTGTGTGTGTGTGTGTGTGTCTGTGTCTGTGTCTGTGTCTGTGTGTGTGTGTGTGTCTGGCTGCCAGTGTTGGCCCTGCTACTCATCTGGCCTGGTGATTACACTCTAATCTCGGTGTTGGGGGCTCTGATGCAGGGCACCAGACCCCCCCCCCTGCTGATCTCCCGGCCCCGAGCCAGCGACCTCCCACCGGCCCCCCCACCGTCTCCTCACCGGCCCCCCTGCCGTGCACACATGGCAGGGGCGATCATGTGCGCCCTCCCCCCCTTACTACCAAAAGGGTGTTTTGGGATTGAGGGGCGGGGTATGGCGCAAATCCCAGATTAATCCCAATCCACACCCCGTGTTGTTATTTAAGAGCGACTCTATCCCCGTACTCTGTCTGCTCCAAAAACCACCTCCTCATCACTTTCCCCCCCCCCCCATGTATGGGTGAAGGATAAACCGATAAACTGTAGCCCTGTGCGCCAGGGCTCCGGTCTGGCAGCTTACCCACCGAGCAGCAGCATATCACCAGCTCGCTCTTTGTCGCCCTGTCATAGTTCAGGGGACAAACAGTGGGGTGTCTGGCACGGATGTTAGCCCTGAAAGCAGTGATCCTAAACAGGTAGAAGACAAGCTCTGAGCGGAATACATGGAATCGGCACGGACTCAAGTGAGGTTAATGAAAGAGGCCTGAAGGATCCGTCTTCTGGGATGTCGTCGGGTCTGAGATAGACAGCAACAACATTCCCTATCGCCTGTTATCTCGTATGTTAATGTTCTGAGGCGGGGTGGAGGTGGTGGTGGTGGTGGTTGGGTGGAGGTACTTACTCAGCAGACTGAGGGTCAGAGCGGTGGTGACAGCCAGAAGGAGCCACCTTCTCTCCTCTCCCATGGCCGTCCCTCACGCTCCTTCACACATCTCCCGACCTGGGATGCACGCGCACACGCACACACGCACACACACACAAACACGCACACACACACGCAGGCAAACACACACACAGACACACAGGAACACACAAAGGCACAAGCACCCACACACACACAGAGACAAACACAGACACATAGGTTAGTCATCAACACATACCCAGGATGGTAAATGTCATTATAGCGTGATAACTTCACAACACTTCCCTCCCAATCCCATCACCAGACAATTAGAATCCTTCAAATTACCATCAGGTCTCAAACCCATTCAATAACCTTAATCTAGTGGGAAATGTCACGTCTGCTCTGTGATCAGACATTTGCTAATAAACTATTCCCAACTAGTAGGGTGAAGTCATAGTGTGTGTGTGTGTGTGTGTGTGTGTGTGTGTGTGTGTGTGTGTGTGTTTGTATTTGTAGCACGTACGTCCACACAGCTGATTTACCGAGGCCCTACGTGTTTGGTGCAGATAAGCCGGTCGCGTGTGATTGGTGTCAGCTCAGACATGAGATGTCACCTCGAGCTGTCGCTAAATAGGCCAACACCACCGGACAGGTGACATATCCAGCAGAGGTGAGGACATCCTTGAACCCAGATGTTACCTTAAATACCGCAGATTAAACGCACTAAACCCTTTGTTAGCACGGCGTCGCTAATTAGTCACACTCAAATGAAGATAATGCCACTGCACGAATCGTATGATGGGAAGTCATTTAAATCAGAATTATCCTCATATTCAAATGAGGATAACGCTGATTTAAATAACTTTCCCACAGGGGCAGCGGAGGCGACAGGGATTTCAGAGAGTCAACACGAGGCTTCCCTGGGCTTGTGGAGTAATACGCTGAAATTGGATTTCAGGCGCTTGTTGAAGTATAGTGTGAAACGGAACAAGAGCTCTCTCGCTTCCTCCCGGGCCTTCAGTCCTGACTTCATTCACTACCCCTAATACCAGCTTATTACCGTAAGTTAATTAAAGTGATATAAGAGGCAGGCTATTGTTAGGAGGGGTTGTGGCTTCTGCCGAGTGCTGGACGGGACTGCAGAAGTATTTCAGGAGCGCCAGACGAATGAAAATATTCAGCAGTGATGTTTAGTCTCTTGGTGCTAATGACGGTGCTTAAGTCCACTGGAGCCAACCAGCTTCATTGGATAGGACGGGGGTAGACGGACATGTTTATCTGAGTGTACTTGACCCACATTGGCCGGTGTACTGGTGTTATGTTGTGTGAGTTGTAGAGTGATTGGGTGGTATTGTTTTCACCATGTGAGTGAAAATAATCGCCATGTACTGTTTTAGTCCCGGACTAATCGTCTCAATTGTTAATGTCGTTTTCCAACTTCGCTTCTATGGAACCCCGTTGTTTTCTGTGAATGAACTCATGGCATAACGTCTGTCCATTCAAGTCCATCCTATCTATCTATCTCTCCATCTATCTATCTCTGTACAACCATCCATCTGACAGGTCTACTTTACTGACTGACTCAAGTCCCCAGTGTCTGAGTCACTGCTGACGAACTAACAGAGAAACACGTTCCACAGCCGCGATCCATGTGAAATAAAACGAATTCAAGACATCCCTCAGGACAACAGAGGGTTTAATCAACAACAACAACCGCGTCGTGATCTCTGAAACATGTTCATTCCCTCAAGATGTAAACATGCGTCAAACTGCTGAGTGACGACAGTGAGTCACCACAGAATATGATTTACCCAAGTGGTCGAGGGTGTAGGCGATGCTACTCACTCTATCAGGCAACTTTCACACTGGACAGTTGCCAGGGTACTAAAAAGAACAATCCCTTATCTATTGTTATCCTGGGGCACCAATGTTTAAGCTAGGGTGCATGTCTGAGGGAAACCTTGCTTCTCGCCCAATCACATCTTTCCCTGGAACTCATTGACACAAATTGCTTCGGACCTAGGCATGACTTAGCCTTCTCCAGGTTTCCCTGAATCGGCCGGGCTAATCCTGCCCTGCCACACGCCCCTCGTCTTAATAGCATAATTGAATTAGAAATCAAAGGGACGGATAACCAGCACTCTGTCATCTTGGCTGTACCTTTGGGTGAGCATGGAGGCTCTGACAGTGCAGCACACATTGGTCTGAAACCCAAATCCAACTTTTTCTGGTTACATTCCGACATGCAGACAGACCTGCATGCAAATCTATTCTGTTGTTTATGGACCTCGACCTCATACAAGGGCTGATCAAGAGTCTTCAATACATCCCCATTCTAAAGAATACTACTGACTACTATCCTAATGCAAGACAGTAATGCCTTTCTCTCTGGGAAGGTAATCTCTTATAAACCGTCTCATTCAATGTTTCCCATTATGAGTGGTGAGCATGTTGAATGACTTAGGCCTAATACATGTCAGATAACTCTCCCCGTGGTGATATGCAGAGCATGAATTCAAACATGTTCAGATTTGGCTAAGCAGCGTAAAGAAGATTTCACACAAGGCAAACGCAGTAGATTTAAACAGCATGCATGTTTAAATCTCCTCTAAAGATTTGTGTATTTCAGAGGCATTGATTATACGAGTTTGTTCCAAAAGAGGTATAAAAACTCCAAAGCTTGCTTTACATGAAAGGTAAAACAAGATACACGTGTCACCTTGCATTTAAGAGCAGTTAAAGGCTACCAGCATTTTATTTACATTTCCCCACAATCAAGTCAATTAATTATATGAAAAATCCAGATAGACGATGGCTGTGTGTACAGTTCTTATGATAAGTGATTTGGTGGGTGGTAACAGGCCTGGCAGGAGCAAGGCCTTCTGAGTAATCCTGGTTAATCCACACAAAGGCCACTGCCACGGCGCAAGCCAGCGTGCGGAATGAGGAGTGTCACTGGAGCAGATGCCAAACCGGAATCTTATCACACAACGCCAAGTCAACAACTCCCCTGTCCTTGGGTTTTGGCCCACTCGGTTCAGTTTGCGTGTGATGATCCCAAATCAGGCCACTGCACTGAACGGGGACCAGCTCACGCAGAGTAGTAATCAATGAATCAATTATTTTCTTCGATAGAGGCAGCATTCCACCCTAATTCTGTATTTGTATTGATATTTAATTACTACGATAGGAAATGAGTTTTACGGTGCAGGCACGGGTGGCTACCACCCGGGCCAGCCATTGATCCTGGGGTGTGTGTGTGTGTGTGTGTGTGTGTGTGTGTGTGTGTGTGTGTGTGTGTGTGTGTGTGTGTGTGTGTGTGTGTGTGTGTGTGTGTGTGTGTGTGTGTGTGTGTGTGTGTGTGTGTGTGTCTGTGTGTGTGTGTGTCTGTGTCTGTGTGTGTGTGTCTGTGTGTCTGTGTGTGTGTGTGTGTGTGTGCGTGTGGTAACCCATATGAACATGGATGGGGAGGAGGAGGGTAGGCCCACCTACGACGTGTTCCACGATGTACATTCGCCAATGTGCATTTATGTTTATCGCTCATTTGTGGTGGGAGGGTGAAATGTGTAAGAGCACATTGTCATACATCTCCCTGGCTTTACGACCCCGTGTATGAGCTTATAGTACAAACAAGGTGGAGGCCGAGTCAATACAACTTGCGACAGCCATCGTATATTATAACCTCTGTTTAAACTGGGCAGCCTTTGAGGCAGTGTGCCAAACGCTCCTCACAAACCGCTGAAGGACGTGCCTTATGAGTTATAAAGGTGGTGGAGGTTTCTTGGTAGATGAAAGCCACTTAGTGGAGCAGACGGAGGTGACCTCAGGGTCAAAACCCTGCTGAGCAACCTTTCATCAGGTCTTCTCATGCACATTTATTTATCCTTTATTCAGACATGACGACCACGACATAGTGGTTCACTGATAATAATTGTGGATTTGGATGGGAATGTGGCTTAAATGTGCTTATATGTTACTGAAACTATTGTTATATAGATCCGTTTTTTTTATCAATTGTTTGGCACTGTTGGGAGCATGATGTTCTTTGGTAGGGGTGAGGCCTGAGAGTTTCCTGAAGGCTCCCTGGAGCTCAAACCAATAACATGCTTTGGAGAAAAGTCTCTGCTCAAGTCTCGTAATTCTGAATAGCGAGCACATTTCTTCTTTAGACAAAGTCCAAACCCCGACGCACTATAACATCTGTGTGACCAAACCAATGTAACGCTGTGACGAAGTCATGCTGTAGGAGAGCGCATTGAAGCTATAGGCTGGAGGCTATGAGAACCAGGATGACAAAAGTGGGGGTCCCGATACACTCGTTCCTGACACCGCCCTTCGGTTCAATCGTTTGGTTTCAGTGTCCTCTTACGTTGCTGAGAATCAGCTGAGGGTTTACCTTGTCTGGCTGAAGTCCACGGGAGTGAGAGATCTGATGGGGTTTAAAATAGTGTGGAATGCACTTTGTTTGCATGCTATCTTGTGTCTGTAACACAGGCTCTAGACATATTCCTTATGGCTCCGATAACAATTTTACTGCAATTCCACATCATTTAGCAAGACAAACATGATACTAACATGATATAAACATGATATTAAACATGTTAAAGTAAAATCTGTGGAAGTTGTGACGGACGTCACGTCTGGCCTTCAGCCTTTATCTCTCATATTGTTTTTTGATACGTTTGGCATATTCCAAACACTTGGTGAATCAGAATGAGCCGATATGTTGATGATTCTTGAGCCATAACAGATAGGTCAGGGGTGAGGAGTAAGGAACACTATCATTCTCGTCCTTGGGGAGGTTTATCAGTGTCGACGATGTTGTGTCTTGCTATTGTCCTTGAGGGATGAAAAGGATTTCCAGGCTGTGTGGTAAAGGATGGAAGAAAACAGGCACAGCAGACACCGTGTACTGGAGCCTGTAATAAGCATTCATACTGGGACTGGAGTCAACCTACGGACCCACGTTACACTAACAAAGGTTGTATTCTGTGGCACCCACCACCGCAAACTGGATCGATCCCTCCTTATTTATTAGAATGAGTTTTATTTAGGGAAACCCTACAGTTGAACACACATTTCTCGTTTCTTTCCCATTTGTGCAAGCAAAACAGGTGCATCTTTTGTCTGTTGTGTTTTTATTGTTTGTCTCCAATGGGATTGACTGAGGAGGATGTCCAAAAGACGAGTTGCTTTCTATTGAGAAAATCGTGTCTTGTTTGTAGCTGTTTTACACGTCATTACCACAATGAACCTCCTCCACCAACACATCTACGATTCCACATCGTAGATAGAGCTTTGCATCGTAGGTCAAAGATAACTCCCCCAAAGATGCCCACTCGGGCATCCGAAACCTGACACGTGATGAATGGAATGGTGATCATATAAATTGCTCCTTGTTACTAAACTTTCCAGACTAAACGAACACATGTGGGATATATGACAACAAACAGCACAAGCGGACTGGAAATGGAGCAGACTGGAAAAGGGATGGGGTGGGGAGGAGGGTCGGGGCTAGGGGAGGGATGGGGCTCAGGACCACCTCTGTTGTGGTCGGTGCATAGCGTAGCCTTACCTTACTAGAGGCACTTCTGTCGATCAAAGTTGGAAGTCGAATCGGTTAATCCATTGACGGTAGGCCTTCTCCCCAGGCACAATAACCTTACATATATAAAAACATTGTTTTCCCGTGAAGGAATATGTATTTTTTAAACGCTCCTCATGAATATGTCCCAGGTCGCAGGTGCTCACATCTCTGGTGACACTCCCAGTGCGTAAACAAGTTTTAGAGATCTCTGAAAATCACAACTCGCCAAAACACTTTCCACGGTTCCGAGTTAATCCGGATAGTCCATCGAGTCCAATCACAAGAACTGAAGTCCTTTTAAAGTTCCCTCGCTTGTAAACGAAAAAAAACGTATAGTTCCTCCTTTGTCCGGGGTGCTGAAAGTAAGTTACAACTACGGATTTGATTCCTAATCACATGCGTTTTAACAACAGGTTAACGGTACGTCCTAGGATTCTCCAAACCTTCACAAAACAAGCCACCGTGAGTCGGAGGAGTGAGCAGAGGGACGGAGCACGTTGGGTGAACCCTCGCTCCTCGGTGTTGTTACTACACTGTGTCCCCCCGCGGGTCTCTCCTCCCATCTCTCCTTATCCCCTCCTCCTGCTCCGCCGCTCTGCCGCTCTGCCGCTCCGCCGCTCTGCCGCTCCGCCGCTCTGCCGCTCCGCCGCTCTGCCGCTCCGCCGCTCTGCCGCTCCTGCGCTGCGCCACCAACAAAAGAAGCGCCTTTCCGTGGGAACGCAGGACCGAGCCGGGCTGCGTCGGGTTTTATGGGCATGCCCAACAACCCAACAAAAGGCAAACGGTTCACCGTGGACAATTTGGTTGAAGTCTGCTCTACCAAAAGGGCTGATGGCTTAGGAAGAGCTGAACTCCTCTTTTAAAGACAGTAGCCATCTGAGAAATGATTAATAGGGTGTCAAATAAACATAACGGTATCTGATATTTCCTTTGTCTCTGTTCACCATTTATATTATACCAGCCAGATATGGGAAACTTTCGCATTAGTGCATGGTCTTTACTAGACCACTTGAAACCTGTTTGAATATCGTAGCCCCGCTTCAGTGCAGCGTGCTGCCCCGGGCCACTAATCGAGCGTGCATCGCTTGGCTTTTGGTAAGCGACTCCGTCCACTCTTCGTTACGGTCCGTGTAACACATTAATGACTGGTACCACAAGGGGGCGTTAGTTGACGGAAAACGACTATTCTGGATGCACCTCTTTTTACAATTAGGCAAGCAAATATATAGTAGGCTAGTTAGTAATAATACGTGACATAAGAACAAAATATCTGTGTTGATTTTAAAATAATTTCCAATAGTAGTTTGGTGAAAAAACCAACATATGCTACTTTACAAGTTGTGCAAGATAATATTCGCTTTTTTTCATGTTCATGGATGTTCTTTTGTAAAATGTTGATTAACAAAAGCACAACTTATATATGTTAATGTTACATTTAACCACCTAAGGCCATCAGATTATCATACACCTCCCACCTGATATATATCCTTGCAATGCACCATGGCTGAAATCTTTTCAAATGTGGCTGATAATCTGCATCTCTATCTGCATTCTTATCTTCCCATGCTCCTTACATGGGAAGATTCTCTAAATTAGTTTGATACTAACTTAATTCACGATAAAAGCACAACATAATCCATTTCGAATACTTTGTCAACAATGTTCAAATGAGCATTGTTAGTGTGTGTATGATGTGTCTTTCGATGACAAACGGTAGAGATATTTCCACCAATTTATATAAAAACAATCAAATTAACAATATTAATTATTATATGATTATGTAATAATCTTCATATAACTTCATTATACTTCATGATTGTTAGCCTGAAGACAAACCTTGATTGCATGACTTTACATTTTGCTACACGGATCATTAGACCCCTAGCCCTCCACATCGATATCCAGACATCACAATGTAATCGCGGCCAATCAGAGACAGTGTCGTAGTTGATGACGTAAAATACAGACCGCCGCTGGAAAGAAAGTAATGGCGTCTCCATAAGAAACGACTGCTAACTTTCAACATTAGTAGAGTAAATAAATCCATAAGTGTATTTATTGCAGAAATAGACTCAATAAAAACGAATAGACAAGATCGAGAGTATGTTGTACTAGTGGAGTTTCTCGGCGAAAAATACATTTTTGCCGTTTTTTATCCTGTGTATCCACTAAACCAGTGCTTCTCAAATTTTGGTACGCGTACCCCTAGGGGTACTTTGGACTACTGCAGGGGGAACTACGGCAGAAAGAAAACTATCCTTTTTTTCTCCCTGACAAACTTTAAATTCTGAAAGCACTAAACAGTGCAGTGTGACGGTGTCACAAGTTGTGTTACGGTGATTGGCTGAAGGAGTCTGTCTGTCAAGGCAGATACTCCCGCTCCAGACTGATCCGTGAGGGGAAATAATGGGAAGTCACGTGTATAGCAAAGTCTCAAGGCTACATAATTATATCCAACTGGGGAAATATACACTTTTACAATGGTTCTGCTCTTTATTTCTGGCTGTTGAACAGGACTGGGTCACATTCAGGGCAAATTCTTGTTGAAAAAGCCAAGTCTGATAAGCCTTGACATGTCATCTTCATTGTTTTAAATAAATGGGCCTCAAATGATTAGCCAATAGTTATGCTACAGATGGGTGAAATATAAAATCCATATTGATGATTTGATAAAGGTGACTTGTGTGGGACCTGAGTGTAATTATATTATCGTAAGGAGACGTAAGGTGGTCTTGACCTAAACTTATAAACTAACAATACAGTATAGTTATTCAGGTTTCTGCTGCAATAGAATAAAACATAAATTCCTCCCTCGATGCGGTCAGCATAACCTCACGCAGAACGGACCGCAGCTTTGATACTCTGAACACACACTTCACTATCTGATCAGAACTGTTTGCCTAAAGCTGAAGAAATGCCGTAGACCACTAAAATATGGATGACTCGAGGAAAGGGTCAAGGGCTTGCTAAAAAACACAATCTTATCAGGAAAGTCAATACTTCTCAAGTGAGTGTGAAGCACGGAAACATAAAAAAAAAGGAATCAATATAGATTACAAAAGCAATATGGGAAGGCAGTTGTTCACAGGAGTTATTCATGAAACTAAGAACGTGTGCGTTTGTTGTGTGAGAGGTTTAATCGAATATTCATGAACCGTAATGTACCGCACTTCTGGGTCGGGTTGTAAATTACTGCAATGCTCATTCATGTTTATTCATGTGAGCTACGGCAAAGACCTTTCTACCATGGTTAATGGACAATTCAGTTTCAAAAATAACTAATCTCTAACAGGTGGTGCTTTTTCATTATTTCTATCATTAATCGGACTATCTTTTGTACAGATATGGTGGTAGGGAGGTTAGCTCGTCTATAGCTCTTATTGAAAATGGCAGTCTTGGACCATGAAACCAGACACAATAGAAATGGTAAAGCCAAGATCAGCAACACAGACCGAATCACCAACACATTATTTTTAGGTTTTATTAAATTAAACTGAGGCAGAAAACAATGGCCAAACTTGTGTGCAAGCCATCGCTGTAAGTGCAAAGCCACCACTAATACTTTTAACTTACTAACATTTCAACGGTCATGTATTTGGCCAGCAGACAAAAACACAAAAGATAAATCACATTTAACTGCCTTAAAACCCTTAAGGTTCTTTGGACTTGATCTGAAATAAGGTATAAAACAACGCTGCAGGGGTGAACCATGTGCATCTACCCGTCCACCATAGAGCTACATAATGGACT
>NC_079422.1:24250747-24293247 GCF_026213295.1 Gadus chalcogrammus
CCCCCCCCCTTTATTTTAAATTAAAGCAATTTCAAATAAAGGCGTTTCTCAAAGTCTCCCCGGCATCGCCATCCTCTCTTCCTCGCACGCGCGCGTCTCCAACTGAGATCTGTTGCTTGACACCCGTCAGATGGAGCGCTTATGGAAGGTTTTCGGATGAAGAAGTAAAGGGAGATGTCCCGACGTGGCTAAAACAGTCTTTATTGAGCTAATGGGCTCAATAAATCAGTATCTACTAATCCGAATAGCATACATACCGGAGATAGATGGATGGATGGATGGATGGATGGATGGATGGATGGATGGATGGATGGATGGATGGATGGATGGATGGATGGATGGATGGATGGATGGATGGATGGATGGATGGATGGATGGATGGATGGATGTTACAGTAAAATAGATAGATGGACGGATGGATAGATAAATGATAAGATAGATGGATAGATGGATGTTAAGATAGATGGATGGGTGGACAGACAGACAAATAGATGGATGGATATATGGGTGGTGGAAATTATGGATGGCCAGATAGATGGATAAATACATATAAAAATAGATAGATAGATAGATAGAACGAAAGATAGATAGAACGATAGATAGAACGATAGATAGATAGATAGATAGATAGATAGATAGATAGATAGATAGATAGATAGATAGATAGATAGATAGATAGATAGATAGATAGATAGATAGATAGATAGATAGATAGATAGATAGATAGATAGATAGAACGATAGATAGATAGATAGATAGATAGATAGATAGATAGATAGATAGATAGATAGATAGATAGATAGATAGATAGATAGATAGATAGATAGATGCATTATCTTTGGGTGAAGGGTTTGGCATTCTGTTCATATAAATAGCTTGATGGTATCAGATACCAGAGACATAGAGCGATTGGAAAAGAGGGCAACTCGGATGAACTTTTAATTTGGTCTCAAATAAAGCAGCTTAGCAAAATCCCAAAACCATCGGTGGGCTCACTACTCTTAATGGTCTCATCATGTGACCATCTAATCTATGATTATTTAAGGAACACGCCCATAACAAAGTATGGCGCTAATCTGCAGAAGATTACTTGCACATCTGTCAAGGTGCAGGGGTGGGTGCCGGACAGAGTTTACAAACCGAGGAACCCTAGACACTCGCCATAGTAACGGGATACATCCAATCCAAACGAGAGATGAGCACAAATCAATGTACTGCGTACATCAGACAACACAACGAAGTGGAGAAACACAACCCCACCTTTCTTGTAATGAAAGCTTGATTCTAGTAAAACAATATAATGAAATATGGAATGACCACAGGAGTAAACCAATCGCCATATATTATGTATATACACACACATTGTGTACAGTAGTGTCTATTTTTCTGGGTGCGAAGAAAAACAGCAACAAAATAAGTGATAAGGAATCACAATAAAATGGAGAAACACAATCCCATCTTACTTGATTACTAACTTAATACTAGTAAAAAAAACAATGAAATATGGAATCACAACACGAGTAAACCAATGGCAACATACAACTATTATATATATACACACACCTTGGGTTCAGTAGTGTCTCTGTGTCTGGGTGCAACACACCACCAAAAATAAGTGAAACCAATGAAACAGAGTAACACTGTCACATTTTCCTTGTTTTGAAAAGCTTGTTTCTAGTAAAAAGAATCGTATTAAATATGCTATCACAACGCGAGTTGTCTCTTTGTGTCTGGCTGCTGACACACCACAAAAATAAGTGGTGTGTTTTTCGTCAAAGCCCGTTTCCTCTGTTTCTGTTTCCAAAGGTCCCTGACCACGTGGCCGGAGCTGCTCTCGTCATGGTCGTCCGGCCTTGGCTCCCTGCCCAAGCCTGGCTCATCCACCCCTCTCCCAGAGCGTCATTAAGGACGGGACACTCTGCCTCGCCACGGCCAGCAGATCCAGTCACCATTCTGCAGAAGTATGATGATGCTGATGATGACGGCCATATCCCTAACTTCATTTAAAGCCCTAAAACCTTAGAGGCAGTAAACAGGTGCATTGAGACGCATGAGGATGTATTACAAATGATTTTGCCATTTTGGAATAAATGCTGTTCATATGGCCCTGCTGCATAATCACTTTAACATCAGTGACATTTTTATAATAGATTATCCCGTGTCATCCCTGGTGCTGTGCTTTGCACAGATGATTTTTTTTCCAGCCGGTGCCTCCGCCTGCTGCAACGCTCAGTCAGCTGCCCCTACGATAGCGACATCCTCATTTAAATGACGTGTTGACAGCGCCGACTTAATGTTGTCGTTATTGTAATGGCTCTCATTACACCGGTCTAAATCCCTGTTTCCTTCCCCGGCTCACCCCCTAGTCCAGCAACAGAGACCAGAAGATGGTAAACGGTGAACGGAATGCATTTACCTCATTCTATGGTCACATTCACACACCGACAGCGATGACAACCATTCAAGGCGACAGTCAGCTCGTCGGGAGCAGTTAGGCTGAGGTGTCTCACTCAGGGACACCTCGACGCTCAGCTATAGGAGGAGCCGGGGATCGAACTAGCCACCTTCCGGTTACCAGCCGACCTGCTCTATCCCTTGAGCCACATGCCACCCAGATGCCTCCCTTTGGTGTACATCTGGGGCACAGGGCAACGTAACCCCTCATGGCTGCGTTAGAGCAGATGGTTCGCTCTCTCCCGGACGGCATGACCTCGGAGCCTCCCGGTCACAACTGCTCCAACTGCAGCAGCCGGTGGCCGGGGCCGGGGTTCAACGCGGTGAAGGCCGTGAGCCTGGGTCTGGTGCTGGGTGGCATCATCCTGTTTGGCGTGGTGGGCAACATCCTGGTCATCCTGTCGGTGGCCTGCCACCGGCAGCTCCGGACGGTCACCAACTACTTCATCGTGAACCTGGCGGTGGCCGACCTGCTGCTGAGCTCCACCGTGCTGCCCTTCTCCGCCATTCTGGAGATCCTGGACCGCTGGGTGTTTGGCCGGGTCTTCTGCACCGTGTGGGCGGCGGTGGACGTGCTGTGCTGCACCGCCTCCATCATGAGCCTGTGCGTGATCTCCGTTGACCGCTACGTGGGCGTCAGCTACCCGCTGCGCTACCCGGCCATCGTGACGGAGAAGCGGGCGTTCCTGGCGGTGGTGGCCCTCTGGGCGCTCTCCGTGGTCATCTCCATCGGCCCGCTGTTCGGCTGGAAGGAGGCGGCGCCGGAGGACGAGACGGTGTGCAAGATCACCGAGGAGCCCGCCTACGCCGTGTTCTCGGCCGTGGGCTCCTTCTACCTGCCGCTGGCCGTCATCCTGGCCATGTACTTCCGGGTGTACGTGGTGGCCCACCGGGAGAGCCGGGGCCTCAGGGAGGGCCACAAGACGGAGTGGTCCGACTCGGAGTGCGTGACGCTGCGCATCCATAAGGGAAACGCCGCCGCCGCCGCGGTGACGGAGGAGGACGACGCCCTACGGAGCCGCACGCACTTTGCCCTCCGCCTGCTCAAGTTCACGCGTCAGAAGAAGGCGGCCAAGACCCTGGGCATCGTGGTGGGCTGCTTCGTGCTCTGCTGGATGCCCTTCTTCCTCGTGCTGCCCATGGGTGAGTGATTATGTTGCCGGCGTCCTGTCTGTGAACACCCCCCCCCCCCTGGGGGGGGGGAGCCGAACGTTTTAGCACACGCACTCCGGGGAGAAGCACTGGAGAGAAGTGAACCTTGTTCATTATTGAACTCGGTGGTTGTGCGGTTAACGAAGGAACAATGGGCATCCCATAATAATGATGCCATTTGTTTATACCTCCTTTCCAATTAATCATGGCCGGGACGCCCTCTTGCAGCCGTGATCGGGCCAAATTAAAAACAGGCATGCATTAATTGCGTATAACTATTAATAGAGCGTATGACTTCCGATCTCATTAGAGTGACAACGTTAATTGAATCTCTTTACCAGACGGGCCGGGGAGCAGCCCTCTGTGATGCAGATGAGCTGGAGGAATGGCGGGGCGGGCGATCGTAAATCCTGGAAATAATTCCACAAACCATTGTGCTACTTATCCTTGGCCATTAAAAAAAACCAACGTGATCTATAAATAGACCGCTACTCAGACAGCTCCTGGAGCCTTCACCTCTCTCTCTCTCTCTCTCCTCCTCGTCACTCTTCTCTCTCTCTTCTCTCTCCCTGCTCTCTCCTCTCCCGCTCCCCCTCTCCACTCCCTCTTCCCTCTCTCTCTCTCTCTCATCCTCGTCATCTCTCTCTTCTCTCCGTCCCTCTCTGTCCCTACTCCTCTCGCTCAGCTCTCTCCTCTCTCCTCTCTCTCTCTCTCCGTCCCTCTCTCTCTCTCCGTCTCTCTCTCTCCGTCTCTCTCCGTCTCTCTCGGTCTCTGTCTCTTGCTCTTTGAACACAAGGGCTTTTAGGACACTGGGGTTTCACGACAAGCATGGCACCCTCTCGTTTTTCCTCCTCCTCGGCCTCATCCTCCTCCTCCTCCTCCTCCTCCTCCTCTCCCCCCTCCTCCTCTCCTCCCCTCTCTCCTCCCCCTCCTCCTCCTCCCCTCCTCCTCCTCCTCCTCCTCCTCCCCCTCCTCCTCCTCCTCCTCTCCTCTCCTCTTTCACCTACACTGTATCGCAATGTCATCGGAGGCGTGACACAGAGAAAGAGAGATCAGCAATAATGGCTAAGTCAGGGCTCATTGGACATATTGATTGGGTCAGGGACATCCTGTGATTTTTTTAAGAGAACACCAAAAAAAAGTGAGGTTGCACATGCGCACACGCACGGTTGCAGTGCTTGTGTGTTCACAAGAGGAACGCCCCTCGCTCTGTGTTTAAGTGGCAGAAGGCGAGCTCCCCTAGGGTCTGTGTCCTATCTGCATTTGCATGCTCTTAAATATAGCGACTGCTACTGTTTGGATTAGGCTTCTTCTTCCAGTGGCTTCCAGGCGTCCAACTCCATGACAGTGAATGAAACAATGGAGAAGCGGCCGTGGTAGTAGCAGGCCTGTAGCCCATTTGGGGATTTGTGCAGAAAGGATTTAGCAGGATTAGTGGGGGGTTTTTCATACAAGATAAAGGAAACGTAGATGTGATCCAGTCAGATACCAGGTGAACACCAGATTTGTGCTTCGTTTTTGGGATTGTGTTTCTCTGATCTCCCCGCCACAGCTTTTGATCTCCCTCACAGAAGGTAAAGCAGTTGAAGATCCGAATGAAGTCAATGAGTTTATGAGGATATTGTTCTATAGTATCTTTCTGTTAATCCAACATAAATGAAAACACTGCCTGACTACATTCCGCATCGATTTGAGAGATTTCGTTTTTCAACTGAAAGCCAGCCACCTCCCATTTGATACATTGACACGTTTTGGTGACCACACCTGCAATAAAAACGTCAGTTTAAACCCAGAAAACACAAATCAATCAAGCGCAAAAGCAATAATAGGCCGTTGTTTTTGGGGCCATAGGGGGATGGAACGGATGACTTGCTCAGCCGGGCGTAAAATCCATGAGCTCTTGAACCCCTCACCTCTCCGCCCGATCCATCCTCACCCCACGATGACATCTCTCCAAACCCCCACGTTAGCTGTCTCCGACGGAGATGGAATTCATGAGTCGAGCTGGTAGCCGCTCTGAGATAGATGCTCAATATGCCTGCCTTCCAGCGAGTCGGCCGTTTAATTATTTGAACGTGCTACTGGCCGCCACTGCATATGCAAGCCGTCACCGATGACATTGAAGCGTACACTACATGTAATGAGCCAGTTAATCAAATCGGTCACTTTTTTCATTATCAACCCTGAACATACTTTTTCTAAAGTGTAAAAAAAATTAAATATTGAAAGCAGAGCATTTCTTCAACAACGTCTTTTGATGACATTGGAGTTTACAGTGTGCCAAGGAAGGAATGATGAAAGAGCCGTTCAAAGTGAGACACTCGCCCCAAAACCCACGCTCCTCCTCTGAACAGCCTTTGATAAATTGTTTGTTTCCGAACACTGCACAATAAAACGCAGATTCAAACCAACAAGTCCTACTGTTGTGTTCAGGCGCAGGTGCCAACCAAGTTCTGTCATTTGTCTCCTCATCTCTGTCCCCGACTTTATGCCTCCCCCTCTCTCTGCATCTCCCACGCCTGACACAGGTGCCATGTTCCCCAAGTACCGACCGTCGGACACCGCCTTCAAGGTCACCTTCTGGCTGGGCTACTTCAACAGCTGCATCAACCCCATCATCTACCCCTGCTCCAACCTGGAGTTCAGGAAGGCCTTCCAGAGCCTGCTGGGCATCCGCTGCCTGCGGGCCCCGCCCAACAAGCCCCCGCTCCGCCTGAGTCCGCTGCAGGGCCAGCGCCACGCCCACCCGCTCGACCTCCACCTGGACGAGAGGCGGGACCCCTCGCGCCTCAGCCCCCTGTCCCCCGCGGGCCTGTCCCGCACGCCTTCCTCCAGGGACGGTCGCGAGTGGAGGGCCTCGTCCGGGCCGGGGGCCCTCGGGCGGGGCCCGGTGGAGAGTGGCGGGGCCAAGGTGGCCAAACTGTGCCGGAAGAGCTTCCGGACCAGCTGCTGCTGCGTCATGGTGGGTGGGCCCCCCCCGGAGCCCCGGCCCCCCCCTCTGGGCAAAGAGCTTCCCACCATTAAGATCCACCAAATGTCTCTGAGTGATGGAGAGCCGGTCTGACAGCAGGTCATCGGTAAGCCCCGCCTCCGTTACTCATCCCCTCTCCCGCCCCCGGGTGCTGCACTATTTATAATCTCTCGTAGAGACGCTGACAGACTGGACATGGCTTCCCGAGGAGCCGGCGGATGTGGGGGAGATAGAAAGACGTGCCATTATATACACAAAGCGTTGTGGATCAAAGTCTGTGATTGACCGGAATGAGTTGATGTTTACATTTCTTTCCTAACTGAACACTGTCAGAATTGCCTAACATGTTGTACATAAATGCCAGAGGATGATGAATATATTGTGTCGCATCATAAGCTGTCCCCAAAAAAGCGTTTTTCTTGCTGTATTTGTAGCCTCAATATACCGACTGTTTCAATGTTCAGACCTTGGTTTGTTGGATTCTACATCACAAACCCAGAAAGACTGTTGGTCTGTTGATTTAGAACAACAACAGCTTACGTTCTGAATAGAACTAATTTTGTTCATTCGTTTAACAATAGCCCCGTTAAAACCCTTTTACCTCATCGTCCAACCGTATATTTCCGGCAGATGGACTCTGGCTGTGATGCTTACCGGGGGGAATCGAAGTACCCTTGTGGTTTCTGACCTAAATCCCGACTGACCCACAAGCCTCTTACTTCACCAGATTCTGAGCTGCCAAGTCTTGACGTGTGCGGTTTCAAATATCCCACTCTCAGGCAGCACTCTTCTCATCTACGAATCGCATCACTCTCACACTGCTGCACTCGAGAGGGAATTATTTGGTTCCTGCCTCTGATTATTACAAAATTGAACGCGTGTCATGTAGTAAAGTGAGTAGAGGGGGTCGGGCCAATGTTAGCATTCGCCGCGGATACATGCGGCCGACTTTTGTGATGATTCCTGACAGGACAAAAGGGCAAGTAGCCTACTAGTATTGATCAGTTGCAGGCTTTTTCAACAGTAGCGTCACGTTGCCCTGTTTCTGAAAGTCTGAGCAATAGTTCCGACAATAGCCACGAATAGCATCAGCAAGCGCAGAGCTCATACGCACACACACCCACGCATGCACGCATGTGCCCTCGCACACACACACACATGCTCACACACAAACATACACTCTTTACAAGCACTCACACACAAACCCAGGTGCACACACGCAAACCCAGGCAGGCGCGCGCGCGCACACACACACACACACACACACACACACACACACACACACACACACACACACCACACACACACACACACACACACACACACACAACACACACACACACACACACACACCTAGGCAGGCACACACACACACAAATAAAAATGCACACACACTCCCCTGCCTACAGGCTAGCACCAAAAACTATTTAGAAAGGAGTGGGAGAAGGGGGGTGTTGTCAGCAGCAGACTGCAGCAGACCAACGGTCCCCTGTGTCATCGTCTGTCAAGCTGTAAATCACACCACCTTCTCAGACCCAGACCCGGGAGGAGGGGCACCCACCACCAACCACCCACGCTGCCTGGCCATCAAACGACAGACATTTTCAATCAATGTGCCCAGCCCAAGGCTGTTACTTATGAACAGGCGAAAGCCTAATGATGATCACAACCTTGATTAATTATCTTTGTGTTGAAATTTAAACTGAACACGTTTTTACCCTCAAACGCCAGACTGAGATTAAGGGGTTGGAACATTTAAAGTCTACACTTAAGAAAGGCTATTTTATGTCCTCCTGCTGTGATCTTGTCTGGTTGATGAGATGCTTTTGTAACATTGCTGACTACTTATTTCTTAAATGAAAGATAAAAAAATCTCCCAAGTAATCAGAAACATAATTAAACTGGTTCTGCTCTACCAACAACATCCTGAATTGCAGGTTGTGTAGACAAGTAAACACACTATGTTTTAATTCATCAGTGATTAGAACAGAGCCAATGTTGTTACTGGGAGGCGGGGGGGGTGGGGGGAGGGGGCTTGTGGGAATTGTAGTTCGCATGCCAATGGGCATGAGTCATATCTCAGTACAAAGTTTCCCAGGAGGCTTTTCCTTGCTCGTCCTACTGTTCTTTACGCTCTCCTGATCTGCTCAAGAAGTTGACTTAATGTTGCTCTCACGGCAGTGCGTCCATCCATCTCTAATTGGACGATGCATCAACAAACCGCAGGGCATGAGAAATGCAAAAAAAAGAAATTGCGATTCTCAGAAATAAAACCCAACCGAAGTAAACACTGTTATGTGAATGATCCGAACCGAGTTCATCCTTGGGTTTTATGTGTATGCCTGGTCATGAAGATGTCTGACAAGGCTCAAGGTCTCCATCTAGTGGAAGCAGATAGTTTGATACCAATGAGCACAGACTTTCTTTTCAATTAGCACCTCAAAAGTCACACTGGAGCGTGTGTTCATGAAACCCCAAAAGGCGCGTGTGCGTAGCCTGCAGTGTCCAATGATTCATCTTCACAAACGACTCGGGACAAGTGTGGTATTTACTGTATTTTTTAATCCACTGAAGTTAACACAGACTGGATCGAATAATAACGTTGGGGAGCTAGGATCTCCCCCAAATTCTGATTTGTCTACATAACATACATAACCAAGAGTATATCACTAGTTTGGAAGAGTGTGACAATGGTGCTCAACATCAAAAACTGAAAAACCATAACAAAAACAGAAAACCCTGCTGGCGTCTTACTACCGTGGCTTTGGAAACCAACACTTGACGTGGCGATAAATAAAGTATTGGTAGACGGGTTGAAGCAGAGCCCGGCAGAAGCAACAGCCGGGGGCTCTTTTGGTGGTCACTGATACTACCGCACACAGGACTGGGAGTCAACAACGTAGTTCAAGCAAAGGAGCGAGGGACTATCGGATATCTGAATTTCATTCACAACACTAATAGGGCTCGTAAGAGCCGCTAGTCTATCAACGATTTCATCGAGAACAACGGACACATCAGCAGCACACTGGAATGGATTCATATACAAACAGAAGCACCTTTCATCAGGTTGTTGTTTTTTTATCTCTTTTTAAAAGCGCACGTTTTTCTTCTCCAATTCTATCGCAGAACCTTCATAGATGCATGAGTCTAGTCTTGCAGTGTGCTATCATATCTTATAGAATAGGCAGGCAAGTAATTAGGTTTCAACGAATATCCTTAAAACATATCAATAATAATAATAATAATAATAATAGTCGTATCCGACACAAATCAAAGCCCCCTGCGACCTCTCAACAAACATATTCACCATTGGGGATCGGATGCAAAAACTACGGAGGTTTTATGACCGGAAAGTGATGGGTACGTAGCACCTGCTCATGTGGATGCGGGTTCGTTAGGATCAACTTATCTGTCCTCTGAACAGACACAGCATTGGTTGTATAGCACCAGGTGCAGAGAGCGTGGTTGGCAAACTAGGTGAGCGCTCGGTGCTGTGTGTTGGTTTTGTTGGGATGTCACTATGAACACACGTGTGTGGGGTTTGGAAACGCACAGAGCTCAAGCTTATGGTCTCTGAGCTGGAATAGAAAGACAAAACGAGTTAACATATAAAAAGTGAATGCCCTGAAATGCTGCTAAAAATCAATAATGTGCCTTTTTTTGTGGTCACAGGTTCATAGTTAAGAGTCAAGTTGAGTTTAACTGTAAATGTAATGCTAGAATACCATCTTTCAGTGCAACCCATGCACTACAACACGACTATGGTTTCAACATGGCTCAACAACAAAACAAACGTCACGATTATAACTAAAGAAAACCACAACTAGGTACCAGGGGGAATAAAGTCAATAAAACATGGCCTGTCTAGACACCATTGTAAGATCAACAGCTCAACGAAAGTTTCAGATTGTTCGCAATTTCAGCACATTTTTGTTGGTCTTACGTTTGATTGAAAGAGGAAGTTGTACTTAAATAAACATATAAATAGAACAAGACAAGAGAATATTAAAAACACATCCTTTTGTTCAAACCACGGTGACACAAAATGTTTCCCTTCACTGACTCGATATTTTATCATTTTTTTTAACTTTCGAACCAAGAAGGCAACTACATGACGTACACGCAAAATAATATTTAAATGTAAACAATATCGTCAAGAAAAAAAACGGTTAAGAACCTGAACAGAAAGATTAAAACAGAACCCCCTCTTTACACACGCCTTCTGGAAAAAATTAACACCTTAGAAAACAAAAACGGAGGATTCAAAACCAAACCCAGTGGCTGAGTGCAGTGCATGATGATGGGGAGATGGGTTTATTACTTGGGGGAGGGGGGTCGATGGGGAGGTGGTGGGGTGAGGTCGATGCAGGGGCAGATGCAGGTGCGGGTGCGTTAGGGTGCAACAGTTTGTTGCGCGGACCAGGTGCGATGTGACAGTGGTTTTAAGATGGCCGCCAGTCCCGCTGTCGCGTCGGCACCGCAGTGCCGTCGCGGGGGAGGGGGGGGGGGGGGGGTCGGGGGCCTAGCCCAGGCTGGTGATGTTGGCCCGGCCACCGGGGGGCGCCACGATGCGCTGGGTGCTGCGGCGGGGGATGTTGTCGTCCACCTGGGCTCCTGCGGAATCAACGAGACGAAAGGAAGAGAAAACAAAACACGTTGATGAACGATGGGATCATCACCATGCCGACAGGTGCCGGCCACGCCCACAAGGTTGTGAGTCGGGACACACCGATCCCGATACCAGCATTCGGACTCTGGCCCGATACTGTGCTCATGTACTCGTAAAGCCTTCTCTGACACAACCACGCGATGCCACTCTACACACCTTTAAGAGCCACTTTCTTTTTGTGTGTGGCTTTTCGGACCTTATTGTACACCGCTACGGTGTGCGCGTGTTAGGATAGTGAAGCTCCGTCAGAGCAGCGGCTTCCCGGACACCTAAAGTATATTGCTACCGTGTATGGAGCATCACTAGTTTCACAACGGAACTAAAAAGGAATCACTCAATTACTGTGGGCCGCTACCATGGTGATCACACAGCCCTCATCTTTCCCAGAGCCCTCAGCAGCGTTTTTGTGATGAGGGACTTTTTTTTTTTTTATCTTTTATCTTAGTACTCAATAATCATAGAAACATTTGCCTCACTGGCCCTTCAAACTATAATGGTATTATTAAGTACTCGTATCGGCGAGTACCCAAATGTAAGTACTTGGGTCTGAGAGAGAGTGGAAGGTGGTGAGTGCATCAGATCGCCGGCAGAAGGGGGCGGGGCCACCCGGTCTAGGAGTACCCACCAGACAGGCTGAAGCCGGACTGGTGCAGGTTCCTCATGGGCTGAGCAGCGCTGTGCTGGTGGTGCTGCTGCTGCTGCTGCTGCTGCTGCTGCTGCTGCTGCTGCTTCTGCTGCCTGGTGGGCGAGGTCTTGGCCGTGGACGTGGCCGACATCACCTTGGGGGAGGGGGCCACGTCACACACCGGCCCATCGTACTGGCCCCGGGGGACGCCGCGGAGCTCCGTCAGCTGGGGAACAACACACCCGTCGACGGTTAGTGGGAGGAACACCACCCCCCACTGGTTGAGGACCAGTTAGTGGAGAAACCCCCCACTGGTTAACGACCAGTTAGTGGAGAAACACCACCCCCCACTGGTTAATGACCAGTTAGTGGAGAAACACCACCCCCCACTGGTTAATGACCAGTTAGTGGATAACCCCCCCCCCCCCACTGGACTGACGACCTGGTGATTCACAGCACACCTACCTGGGACCTCACGATACGACACGTTAAGATGTCTCGGGGCCGTTACAAATCTATAGACAAATACGTCCCAGTACCCTCTGTGGGCCACACCTTCCACCATACAGGACACCTCACACAATACAGGCCACCTCACACAATACAGGACACCTTCCACCATACAGGACACCTCACACAATACAGGCCACCTCACACAATACAGGCCACCTCCCACAATACAGGACACCTCACACAATACAGGACACACTTTCCACAATACAGGACACCTCACACAATACAGGCCGACTTCCACAATACAGGACACACCTTCCACAATACAGGACACCTCACACAATACAGGCCGACTTCCACAATACAGGATACCTTCATCAATACAGGATACCTTCCACAATACAGGACACCTCACACAATACAGGACACCTCACACAATACAGGACACACCTTCCACAATACAGGACACCTCACACAATACAGGACACACCTCACACAATACAGGACACCTCACACAATACAGGACACACCTTCCACAATACAGGACACCTCACACAATACAGGACACACCTTCCACAATACAGGACACCTCACACAATACAGGACACACCTCACACAATACAGGACACACCTCACACAATACAGGACACACCTTCCACAATACAGGACACCTCACACAATACAGGCCGACTTCCACAATACAGGATACCTTCATCAATACAGGACACCTTCCACAATACAGGCCAGTACAGGCCGTCTTCTAGGCCCAATTATTCCGATTGTCAATAGGATAACATTAGCGCTCCCTTTAAAACACAATGACGTTCTAAAGGAAGCTGTTGGTGCGCTCACCCTGCTGCGGGCCTTGATCCTCTTGTACACGTGGTCGGGGAAGGCCTTGCGGGTGACGTAGCGTCCGCAGCCCTCGGTGGTGTGCAGGACGCCCTCCTCCAGCACCACCTTGCCCTGGCTGATCACCACCAGGGGGCCGCCGCGCACCTCCATGCCCTCGAAGATGTTGTGCTCCACGGACTGAGGGGGGGGGGGGGGGGGGGAGAGCAGAGAGGAGCGTTATGCGTGGGAGTTGGAGCGGACGGCTTTTCAACCAATTATTTTTCGGGATCAAAACTTTTGCGCAGACTTGTGCGCGTAAGCACGACGGAATCAATGATACACCAGAGTCGGACCAAGGTGCGATGCGTCATGTTCCGGTTGTGTCAGACCATGTGCATAATCTTTGTCGACGTGATCAAATACAATTTGTGGAAAGGGCATCAGTGAGACACACACACACACACACACACACACACACACACACACACACCACACACACACACACACACAACACACACACACACACACACACCACACACACACGGGCTGTCACTTTTTCCAAAAATGAAATTCGAACGAATTTCGAATGTCCATAATTAATCCCCCCCCATAGAACACGACAACAGTCTTGATTTTTGACGTATACCTACTGAATTCATAACAGCACAGGATAAAAACACATCTTTAGATACACATTTGTAAAACACAAACAAGAGGAAGCTCCGACACACAAGTGCGGCTGTCTTTTACGCATTAATAATAACTGCTCGGAGCGCGATATGCGGAGCGCATGTCGTCCATGCGGACACAGCCTATATAAACGGAACAATCTTGAGGCCGACCTCCAACACGGCATGCTGCTCTTTTTATTCCTTACGGAAAGAAAATTACAAGTATCTCGCAGCTCTCCGTTACCGCTGCAGCTGCTTCTGTCAGCCGTGCTGTATAAGTCCCCAAACAGGCTGCCCATCGCGCCCAGCGCAGCAGCGGACTTTTCTCCCTGTCGTGTGCGATCAGTGTCGGTCTCGGTCTCAGTGAGCTCGTGTGAGAGGCTTTCAGTCACGAGATGTTTCTGTGCAGGGGAAAGGTGCACTAACCGGGAGAAGCGGGGATCCAAGAGGGCCGCTTTATTGAGGAGAAGCCACTCGCCGCTCTCTTCTTTATAGCGCATTTTTACAGTTCGAATGGAGAATTACACTTCGAATTCGAACTTTTCACCCCACCTTCGAACGAATATTCGAATAAAAAGTGACAGCCCACACACACACACACACACACACACACACACACACACACACACACACACACACACACACACACACACACACACACACACACACACAACACACACACACACCACACACACACACACACACACACACACACACACACACAACACACACACACACACACACCACACACACACACACACACACAGGGGTGGGGGGGGGTCCCCTCTCACCAGGTTGTGGGTCTTGGCCGAGATGATCTTGGAGACGTCGGGGTCCCAGAGCACCAGGTCGGCGTCCGAGCCCACGGCGATGCGCCCCTTGCGGGGGTACATGTTGAAGATCTTGGCCGCGTTGGTGCTGGTCACCGACACAAACTGGTTCTCGTCCATCTTCCCGGACACCTGGCGGGAACACAGGGGAGCGTCGGTTAACCACCGGACACGGGTAGAGTTGTTCCAATACCAGTATCGGAAATTCGTCCGATACTGCCAAAAGAAAACCTCAACAAAAAATAAAATCGGTAGCGGCGAATACGCAAGTTTATGTTTCGACCCGATACCATCACATGTCTAGCTCTAGAAGTCGGAAGTCGGAATGGGAGACGCGTCATCTCCGACATACGCGTGTTCTCACTACCAGGTCGGAAAAGTATGGATGCTCACACTTCACTATAACAATACAAATGTATAATTATAATTGTAGATTATAAATGTAAATGATCTAATTCTGTAAAAAACAATTTGTCAACAGTTAGTAAAGCGACTGGACATTGGCGTCATCTTAAGGGAACCCTTCAACAAGAACAAGTGCTAGTAGTAGTTCCAATGCTGGATGCTGTATCGGCATATACTCTTGTATTGGCCGATACTCAAGTCCAGGAATCGGAAAGGAACAGACGGTATGGGCCCATCTGTCGACGTGGGTCCTCAGCGATGCACTCCGCGGTCCTGAATCCCCAGGGGGGTCTTACCACACACTTGTCCCAGATGAGGGACAGCCTCTCCTCCGTGCCGTTGGTGCCCTCCGGGATCAGGGTGAAGTCGTCCTTGCCCACGGCGCGCTGGGAGGTGGAGAAGGTGCAGTGGGCGCTGCCCGTCACCTGCAGGTCCCCGCTGACGAGGAGAAGGAGGAGACAACAGGACGGCAGTGAGCCTCTCATTCAGAGTGAGCGACCGCTCACCGCGGATCAATACTGTCTAGACACCGGAGTGGCCCGAGTTGATTAATAAAATAAACGAGCCGGCTGGTCAGTAATCATGTCAGCATGTGCATCGGATTTTATATAACTGTCCATTGAGAGTTATGATGCGTGATCTCCCTACATTAACAGACACACCACTCCCTCTGTTGGGCAGTTAAAGCCACTACATTGTTTGTCATTTTTGACTAAAGTTATCCTTCACTCAGCTGAGCTTGATTGAGCTGAAAGGACACCCTGAAAGAACACTCTGAAAGGACATAAAAGTGACATCAGCAGCACACCCTAGACATGACAGGGACATAAAAACACACACAAAGAAACAATGATGTGACTTTAAACCCATCCCTGACAAGATAACACTTTATGCACTGCATTCATTTCATTCTTTTTATCAGCATGTGGCCTCGAATCAAGATCTAGAGCAGATTTTAACTTGTCCTCGGCAGAGGATATAGCCCATGATGTAGTGGAAGATATAGCACATGATGTGGAGGATATAGCAGAGGACGAAGCAGAGGATGTAACGGAGTCTATAGCAGAGGCTGTAACAGAGGCTATAACAGAGGATGTAACAGAGGCTATAGCAGAGGATGTAACAGAGGCTATAGCAGAGGATGTAGCAGAGGATGTAACAGAGGATGTAACAGAGGATGTAACAGAGGATGTAACAGAGGCTTTAACAGAGGCTGTAACAGAGGCTGTAACAGAGGCTGTAACAGAGGCTGTAACAGAGGCTATATCAGAGGCTGTAACAGAGGCTATAGCAGAGGATGTAACAGAGGCTGTAACAGAGGCTGTAACAGAGGCTATAGAAGAGGACGTATGCGGGCCGGTCACCCACCAGGCGAGCAGAGAGTTGAGATAGTCGGGGGTGGTGGGGTCGGTGCTGAGCGGAGGGGAGGTGATGTAGGCCGCTGCCGTGGCCCAGTTCTTGCTCCAGTAGTGGGTGCCGTCCGTGCCCAGGCTGGCCGAGATGGGCTCCCCGTACACCACGGCGCCTGGCGGGGCGTGTCACGAGAGAACCCAAAGTCAGACGAGCCACGCATCGTCGGTAACGGCAGGAGGGGAGAAGTGCGGTGGTCATCGTTATTTCCGTTTTTTTCCCCGCTCACCTTTTTTCCGGGCGCTGGCGATGACATCAGCGGAGCTCTTGCTCATGACCTTGGTGATGTAGAGGGGGCAGTTGGTCTGATTGGCCACCGTGACCGCACGATTCACTGCCTCCGCCTCCACCTGTTCGCCAGGGAACACAGAGAGTGTGGCTTACACACCGGTGGGACCGAAGGATCCGACGTGGTGCTCTACACATTCCCATAGACACTGTATCACTGTAAAAAATATACAGTTTCCGGTTTTGTTTTACAAGGGACCTTCAGGGCTGTGCGGGTCCTGCACAAGTTTGAAGTTTAACTTGGATTTTTTTTACGTGTGCTGCAATAGACCAGTGAAAACTCAATTCACAAATCTACCCTTTTCTCGTGTCCGATTTGATCCGATGCATCGAGAGAACGGGTTGGAGTGTTGACCGGAACCAGAAAACTTTACCAGAATAATCAATAAAAAAATAAAAACTTTTAAACCCTGCACTCAAGGGACAATAGCAGCTCAAGGGATGGAGGGAATAAAGAGAAGACGGGGAGACGGAAATGATTCTAGAGGGCTCAACTGTAATTAAACGTATGATTGGCTGCCTTTATTGTTTAGAACCCAAGAGAAGGATTCCTGTTTTTTCTTTCGATCATCAGACAGTGTGTGTGTGTGTGTGTGTGTGTGTGTGTGTGTGTGTGTGTGTGTGTGTGTGTGTGTGTGTGTGTGTGTGTGTGTGTGTGTGTGTGTGTGTGTGTGTGTGTGTGTGTGTGTGTGTGTGTGTGTGTGAATAACTTCCAGCATATGCATCTCACCTTTACATTACCAGACCAATTATATTCTAGAGGCCAAAGATTGGTAGGGCTTTCACAGGGATATCATCTGCCTATGGACTGTGAAAGAACAATCTAAACTTTCTCTCAGGAAAGTTCTCCCTAACCAACCCTACCCCATTCCTCTGACCGTCTCTTATGTACCTTGGGAAAAAGCAATTTCCCCTGCCCCGGATGACCAAATGAATACAGAATTGAAGGGCAGTGGTTGGTTTTCCTCAGCATGGCTGTGCATTTGGGTTTTTTTCTCGTCTGTACGTCTACCGTCGTTACTTACAGCAACACATCCTAAACATACTGCCTCTTATAGTCGTGTGTTTAAAATAATAAAATCGATGGATCGCTGAAGGGATGGACGAGTTCTCACCTCTTCTGGGCGGCTCAGCGCGTGGCCCTCCGGCCCAGTGATGCCCAGATCCAGGATGCGACGCTGCTCCTAGAAGCCCAGAAAAGAGGTAGAAGGAACACAAACGACCACATGAATAAGAGACCCCAGAGCCGAGCCACGGGAGCAATTTCAATGATTTGACGGGAGCTTTCACTTACCTCAGCAATAATGTCGCCGTTCTCCGCGTGCACCTGGGCGATGGCCCCCAGGTCTCTGATCACACTGAACACCTCATACATCTGCCAGAGGGTAACAAACACTGAGTCAGGGCGCGGGTCGCACAGCCAAGCCTCTCGCATCTAAACGCTGCTCAGTAGCGGCTAAGCAGTGAGCCGACACACACACAGACACACACACACACACACACACACACACACACACACACACACACACACACACACACACACACACACACACACACACACACACACACACACACACACACACACACACACACACACACACACGTAAGAACAACAGCGACCAGTGAGCAAAGATTAGGTTAGCCGAGCATACCTCAGAGTCAGAAAGTTGGAAAACATCCTTATAGGCCAAATAGACCAGGAAAGAGTTGACACCTGAAGATAGACAGTTCAGGAGAGGAAGAGAAAGAGCCAAGGGAGCAATTAAGAGCCAGAAGCGGGAAAAACATACAGAATCAAGCGCAGAGTAAAAGTTAGAGAGCTTCCACATCACAGAAGCTTCATTCTGTAAGTGTCAAGCTGTGCTTTGGAATTTAGGAGAATTGTTATTTTGACTTCAAGAAACGTTATTTTTTTTGTGCAGGCATTCAACAGGCAAGAAGTATTAGCATGCATCGGTTTCTATTGCTTCACGTCTTGTTAGCCACATGAACAAACAGCTTCGAATCGAAGCATTTCCTTTGAAGGATCAGATCATGAAGTCAGAAAGAAGAAGAAGAAAAATAAAAAACACAGCAGGAGGATGCGTGGTGTTTTTCAGCGTGTAGATAAGACTCCTTCTCCACCACCTGCTGGTCGAGCGCAGAGTGCTCAGCGAGCTGCCTACCGTGGTCCTTCACCAGGCTCTCCATCTCCTCCTGGATGCCCTTGTGCCACTCGGTGATGTCGACGTGCAGCGAGTAGTCGCAGCAGGACTTGCTGTCGGCCCATTCCCTCCACTGGTTGAAGGCGGCCATGAGGCCCACACCTCGCTCCGGCACCACGTGGTCAACTACACACACACACACACACACACACACGTACAGTCAAACGACAGTACAAGGGAATCAAACTGTTGCACAGCGTGCACACACTCCCGTCCATGGCAAGCTGATGATCTCTGTGAGGGCTGGCTTTGCGTTCACGATCAAAGCAATGGTGGTGGTGGTGGCGGAGGCTGTGGGATATGTACCGATCATGGTGGTTCCCCCAGCCAGGGCAGCGCGGGTGCCCTGGTAGAAGTCGTCCGCGGAGACCATGCCTCGGTCCGGCATCTGGAAGCGCGTGTGCACATCGATGCCCCCAGGCATGACCATCTTCCCGTGGGCCTCGATGATCTTCACCCCCCCGGGAACAATCAGGTTTTCTCCGAGCTGCCTGAGAAAGAAAACAATTCCAGATGATTCATAGTGGAATGAAATGCAATTGATCATTGGTGACTATTTATAAAATAGTTTTCTATACTATTCCAAGACCATGCCGTGTTTCTTGAGTGCGATTCATCACACTTTCTCATGCAAAACTAATGTGGACATAATGTACCAGTTCAACCTTTCGGTCATCCATTCAAATAGCATATATATTGAGTATTAACATTAGAGTATGCATGAGCCAAAGATATAATGAATTAGGATATGAAAATTGCATATGCATATTATAATAACTTTAGCTCATGCAAAATGGGGTTTTTGACAAGCGATTAAACTCACTTGATGACTCCATCCTCCATATAAATGTCTGCCATGAAAGACTGGTCATCGTTGACAATCTTGGCTCCTTTCACGAGAAGACGATCGCTCTAAAAGATAGAAACAGAAATCAGTGTTGTCCACGAATATTCACCTCCAACTAGTGCCTCATTTCAAATGTCTTGTTGGTTAGCACTCGTTCGGTCACTGTGGAGGAATATGGACCAGTGGATGGCAGCAAGACATGATGAGCCATCGGCCCAGAGCAGGAAGAGTCACCACAAGGAAGGAACAGGCTATTTTTGAACAGACAGAGGAGAAGCGAATGATGCAGTACAATACATCCTTTACATATTCAGCATGTCGTATTGTAAACACGATGAGCTTGTTTATCTGTTTGATTTGTATAAAGTCAAGTGAATAACAAGTCCCTAACCATGGTCCAAAAATGAACTTTTAGAAAACAAGCAATTGTTAAATGTATCCATCATTGCCTGGGGGCAGGTGTTCATTCTTTGACCCCTGGGGGGTTGCCATCCCTCCCAGGGTATGGGCCCCAGGTGCAACACGGTGGCCAAACCTCTCCTCTAATGGATACAAGAAGCCACCGGCCAAAACGTGGTTGCCAGGGGAAAGCAGGCTAGGGTGCATTCCCACACTAACCGACAATCCTTCATGAGCATCACAAACTACTTTGATCCGAATTGATGGGAGGGAGAACACCGGGTGCATCGCAATCCATGAGGTCTGTGGAGAGAGGGTTGATGAAACAAAACGAGGCCTAATTCGAACCAAAGCCCGCTGGGAGGAACATGCCAGCGGTGGCCCTGATGGAGGGGAGAGAAGGACTACATTAGGCCCGGTAACCAGGTTGTATTGACTGATCCATCAGACCATTAGTGGTTTAAGTGGGTCATAGGAACCATCTAGATTCCTAACCTCAGTGACCCAGGAAACATTGTTTGGGCTGATGGCTTTTTTTTTCCCCTTTGCAAAATGGCAGATAAGATGCACTGGATTGAAAATACTACTTCAGTTCATGCCATTTAATGCAATGCATTTTTAATCATCAAATTTAATCAAATTCTAACTTCTGTCATGGACATGGAGCAATGACTGTGCATCCACTTCTTCAACAAGGATTTTAGAGAACCAATAGGTTAGCCATAAAAAGTGCGACAAGCCATGACTTTGCAACACAAGTATGTGGGTTGGGTTTGTTATTGAGGGATTTAGGCAGCAAACTACATTCTGCATAGAGATCGACAAGGCAAGACCTAATAGTAGGTGGTGTTTCTCCAGATGGGCTGAGTGCTCCATCATGTCTCCAAGCCAAGTACTCTACCCTGTCTTAAGGGTACCCTGAGGCTGCAGCCCAGGTAGAACCACCTCCATATTATACCCGGGACCAGTGCCTACAGCTGATGTTACTACAGTATACACTTGTGTGGTAGATGAAACAGCTGCCATCCATGCAGAATACACCAGCCAGTCTAGAACTGGGGACCTTAGTATTCCCTTTTCCTTTCAATGGTTAACTTAAGTTGGAGTTATGCTTTAAATATTCATAGTATTACAGCCCCTGCTATTAAAGCTGCATGACCACAGCGAACAGCAACCAGCTCTGGGATGGATATTTTCCTGTGACCTAGTTCGCAGAAGGGCTTTAACTTCTATTGGCAGGGATGCTATTTTCGATATAGTCGGATTGCCCATTGACGTATGAGTTGAAAAACAATGGGTGCAAAAACAATTGCATTTAATACACATCCGATTTGCTCGGAGAAGATGGCCTAAAGCACTCCTTTTGCAGCCATGGCATTATCTGGAAATGCATCCGTTTGACGAACGAACACCACTGTGGATGGTGCACAGTTGCAAGCGCAAGAATTGAAACGTTAAGAATGAGCATATGGGTCTGTTTGGTCGTCATCTGGCAGCTACACCCAACCAGCCAACGCTGCAGGTGCCAGCTTACTGCCGTCACCCCACGGTGAAGACACAGGCAGGGAAAACGAATGGTGCAAATGTTGCACCTAACTACATCACCAATGATTACTTCAGGCACAGTGGCCAGGCGGCCACATCGCCACACCCAACTCGTTATATAAGGTGTCATTGCTGTCAGATGGACGGCCGACTGTCGGCGGCGGGGGGCTGTGGCTAGCGGCTAGCGGCGGTCGATGCACGGATAGAAGGGCTTAGCAGCGGCGGCTAGCGGGCTAATCCGTCGGGTGGCCATGTAATGGCTATGGTGGTCATGTTCATGTGGCCCAACCCCAGCGTGTTCACCAAGAAAAATGACAATAAAACCAGTAGTTTACCGTGATTCTCGGGATGTTTTTCTTGCCCTGGTACCCCGACATCTTGACGACCCCTCGGATGCGGCTGTATTTTCCCCACACTTGGTAACACGGACTAGCGCGTCCGGGAGGCGTTAGCTACCGATGGAAGGAGTGGATGCTCTGGGTGCTCACCAGACGACGCCCCGGGGGAATACTTCTGGTTACGGTTGCTTTCAGACGTGGAGATGCTATTGGTCGAATGCGACGCCAACGTGAGCTGGTCTAAAGCTTTAGAAAACGCTATTTCGGGGGATTTATGGGGACGGGTCCCAGAAGACTGTGCAGGCAGCAGATAGCGAGAGCTACGAAGGCGAACCGCGCATGCGCAGTGCCCCGCCCTTCGATAGAGGCCTTCTTTGATCTTCTCATTTGACAATGACATATATTTTTTTGCACTTGTCTAATCACATCCCAGTGGATCTTGTAGTCTAGAAACCATGCGATTGAAGTGATTCAAATAAAAATGTCATCAGACATTTTGGTAACACTTGTGGTTCCCCAATTGTGAAGTGTCACCAAAATGACTGATGTATTTTTCAAGTCTAGCTATTACTAATGAACTCTCAATTAAATAGGCATTCAATCATGTGTGTACGATAATACAACTGGAACGACGAGGAATAAGACTTTTATTTTTGTTTTGTAATTTTGTTATGACCACAATATATGTACAATTGTAACACATCTCTCATCGTCAGTCATCTATTTCTGTCACTGCTAGAATAATAGATGACCTTTGTGAGGGCCCTGCCCTCCATATGACAATGTGCTTGGACTCTATGTAAAATAAGGCTACTAACATGACATGCCTAAAGAAAAGGTTAAATGTTGAACAAAAACAAGCTAGTGTCTATTATAAAGAGACATGCAAATTATTAGTTTGTGATTAGTCCTTCTCTTCCGTACCTGCAATTATAAGTGAATACATTTGCATGGCTACGATTTACAAAAGCTGTGATTAAAGAAAAAAAGCTTTTGGTTTTCCAACCCTTTTCTCTAATTTATAACATACAAAAACAAGACATTTAATTTGTGTAATATCATAGGAATGGTAATTCTATCCGATTACAACTCTTTTTTTTAGCACAGAAAAATAATTATTTTTTCCATCAGAAACACCCCTTCAAGACCAGTTTAGCAATTAGCAAACATTTGTTAAACTATACATAGAAGAGAAAAGTTAATTATAACTCAAACTGCAACAATTTATAAGCTAAACAATTCACATAAGTTAAGTCACAAGGTGTGTATTAAATTGAAAAGATCACAGCTTTAATTACTTTCACATCTACTTCAATACTTTAACATGTAAGACAATTTCAAAGTCTATCACCGATGTGCAGAGGTGATACACATATTTGGCACCCAAACATATTATATTATGGGTTAATGCAATAGATGTATGCTGCAAAAAGTTGAATGGCCTTTCAAATGGTCTGTCAAACTTATTTTCGCATCTTATTTATTCATTAATATCACTCATTTACATTGTCCCAAAACAGCAAGTTAGATGCAGCTGAACTCGTGCAAAACATTGACTCAGGAATACATAATTACAAATATTTTTGTCAAAATCATTGACAAAATCTGTAGAAATTCCATGCCCCTTTATTGACCTCCATCATCAAATAATCACTATTTTAGTTTTTTAGCTCAGCGCAAGAAAACAATAATATTGATTCGGTTTCGGGGGGATTTCACCTCCTTATAGCATTCTGCCCTATAGAAAAGTTTGAGACAGTGGAACTACACAATGTGATTTATCCTACTAAACCTAGAAGCAGTCACAACTCAATGTGTGTAGGCAGAGCACTACAGGAGCACACTAAAGGTTGACCAAGACAGGATACAAAGAACATCAGAAGAGGATGTTTAAACGATTCGTAGACTGTGGGATTTCTTCAACATCCAGGCAATGCTTTCGCTTTTACTCAGTAAGAGCTTGATGGCGATGTGGCGATTCTCTTCCCGATATAGACCCTGAGAGCAATAAACAGATTCGATTGATGAATTCAGAGAAATTAAAAGTAGGAAAATACATAAAATTAATTGCTACTGCATCTTTGGCACTGTGACTGACCCAAGGCCGATAGCGATGATGTGCGAGAGGAGCAGGGAAGGGATGAAGACTTTGAGAAATTCCGCGGAGAACACGCCCCCTTTCTTCATCACGCCGCTCTTCCTCATACTGAGGGAGCCTGAGCGCCGAGGATGCTTGAAGTGAAACTCCCTGAGGATAAACAACCGCTCGGTTATATCTCTTCTAGAACAACGCCGTAAAATAAACCACGAAACAAACCTAACAACTCAAATTAAACACCCATTTGAAACTGTAATTTGCAGCTTTTTTGTTGATTATAATTGATCTATAGACCAATGGAAGGGCCCTTACTTTGGAGGGATGTTTTCAGGTCTACTCGACCAGTCATTCACCCAGTCGTCACCGGTGTTCATCAGGATATCTTCCTCCCTATCCTTCTCTGCGTCCGCCTCCTCCTCCTCCTCCTCAGACTGCAAGAGTATAAAACACAACGATCTGCAACGTGAAACGCTCAAAAAACACGCATGGCTTCATTCAAACCACCGTCACACAACCCCAACACCCAAGCACAAAACGCCAACAACCCTCCCTTGTCCCAGGTGGTTTGAGGCAGCAGCGCTGGTGTCTCTAGCTTACCTGGCTTCCCCTTGTGCTGGACATGTCCACATCGAAGGTGATCTGACCCTCGTCCTGGTCGTGGTCCGGGCTGGGCGGCCTGTGCGGACTGATGCGACACTTAATAATTAAGAAGACCAAACTCCCTACCACCCCCCTCCCCCATGTACAACGCCAGTCACCCTACCTGTTACAGGAGGAGCTGCTCTGGCTCGACTCATGCTGTGCATCCAGTAGTATCTTCTCCATGTCTCCATTGTGGATGGAGGAGGAGGAGGGCACATGCTCCAAGCCTCCTACCAAGCTCTCGTCCAGCTCCTCCGGAAGCACCCCCATGACGGACTCCCCGGCGTTCCCATTCAGGGGCTCAGGGGCGGGGGCTAATGAAGGAGGGGGTTGTGCCTCTGTGTTGCCATTGATTTCCAGTTCTACCCAAGAAACTGTGGAAAGCAAGAAAGTACCGTAGAGTGGTTGCGCAAGTACACTGCTATCAATGTTTATGGGTCAATGTTAGAGGCCAAGAGACATTCTTATTGTTGGTTTAACTTGATTGTCATTGAACTAATACAGACATATAACATGGTGAGGCACACTTAAACTTACCACATATCAAGGTTTTAACCGTTAAGGAAAAAAAATGGTAAGGTTAGAAATCTGTAGTGACGATGCTGTTTATAAAGTATAGAACTAGTTACTATTGACATGAACAATTTGTATTGGTGGCATATTTGTTGATCGGGTTTCGATCAACCAATAAGTCAAAATCTTGTACAAGCATAATGGCATATTTCTAGATATAAGAGTACGAACCCTGCCATTATTTTCTCACAACTTCATATACAAACATTTGTGCTACTGCCCTACACACAGCCTGCTTCCTTTAGCAGGAAATTGGGTTGCATAATCTTTGGACGCCACCAGCCTTGGCAGCGCCGATGGGAGTTTTAGTTAAAACCCAAAGCCCACCCAAAAGATACGACCGAGTGGTGTCACACACACACACAACTAAAACACGAGTGGTCCAGGTTTGTGTTATTGCATAACTCATAGGCCATGCATTTCGTCGCCCCAGCAAGGACCCGTGACGTGGACGGCCCCGAAATAAAGAAACAACTAAAAGTCCTGGAAGGAATACCTCCTTGGACGTTACAAAGTGGACTTATTCTTTAGGAAAACGTTTAGTCACAGTTCTGCATCCGCAGCGTAAAATATGGCGCATCCCGAATGATGCATGTACATAAATGACCCACGAAATGGTACTAGAAACATTTCTGAAATGCAATTTCTTGCATGTTTTAGGAGATGAATAACAATTCACTAAATAAGCGGAAATGTTTTAGCAAACGCTATACAACTTATACATAGAACGCCATTTCAAACGAAATTGCGCTCATCTATTGTCCCAAAGTTGTTTTTATTTTCGGCTAGAGCCCGCCCATTACAGCTTCTCTTCTCTGGGTGGTTGAGACCCCAGACATCAAGCACGCCATTGGTCAGTTCGACGCAACGTTTAGCCACGTCACAGCCGACCCCGCCCAGAAGAAGAAGAAATTCCATTCCCGATCGAACTTTTTCTCGATATCTCTCTTAAATGTGGTCGTCGCGAGTACCCTCCCTTCATGAAACATACAGGAGTAATGGTTCGCCCCCTCGGGTGTCAAAAAGCGGTCGCGGGCACCTACCTTGCAGTCCCGGCTCTCCGTTATTGTTTTGTTGAGCAGCAGCGGTAGACATGTTGACTACCAATGTTTAGCTTCTCTCCTACTCGGACTGTACGCATGCGCAGAACAACCCCTGGACTTTGGCTGCTGTTCAATTTACATTTATATAAAACAGTCTGCATTTAGATGGCCACATTTGTGCAGTGGTAAGGAGGTCTGAAGTTCACGGAAGAGCAATCAATACATTTATTTATTTATCTATCAGATCACAGGATTATCATACTAACGAGTCAGCAGCATCCTGCTGGGATGACCAGTTTGGTGTGTGATGAATGTATAATGTAAGTTCTGGAACGGACTGAATGAACCATTGTACGAGGAATACAATAATCCATAGAGAAATGCATTTCCAAATGTAATCCTCTTTAGTTACAGGCTAAAGAGGTCCAATGTAAACTGATGATCATTTTGGTGTTAGAAGAAAAGATATTATTCGGAATTCATATCTGGGAATATTTCCTTCCCTCTAACTTTATTTCGTTTAACAGACAGAGCTATACATCTGAACATTTTTGTTTAGATCTTGTTTTTAAACACATCACCAAATACCTTTAAATCTTTTATTAGCGAGCCCCTTGAGCCAAACATACAAATCAATTAAATCCTCACAAATAAAAGTGCATTCTGTTGTTGACTCATACATTATACACTAATATTATGCTGCCATGGTAAAACATCACAAATCCAATCAGGATTTTTTTTCTTGTTTAATCTTGCTTAAAATGGAGGTTGTGTGGTCCTCTATTGGTATATATAAGTTGCCTCAGTCCAGTGCTCACAAACCCCATTTAAAATCAATTTCAAGAATGCATCCCCAAACTGAAAATAAGGCAGTTTTTCTAAACCCCTGAAAAAAATTCACATATTAAAGAGACAAGGTTTCGACCGGTCAGCAGCGACGATATCCCCTGAGTAGTCTCCTGTCTGCCAGAAAGGTCAAGAAATAACCATTTGATTATCTAGTGGTCATTGCTCTGAGAAAGGCAATAGGGTCCCTCTGCATTACACTTGGTCAATACCTTCCATCAAAACCTTGCATAAGAATGGCCAAATAATAAAGACCAAATACTGAATGTGACGGTGGGGGAAACCATTATTCTAGCAACAATTGATTACAGTGCTAACCGTTCCATCATGAGGTTGGACAATTTCCTTGCATCTACATGCTTGCCTTTTAATTAGTCAATTTGGAAAAAGCGTGCCAAACCGAAAACTTGTATAATTTGGTGGAGACATGTTTTATTTTAGCAACACTGTGTTTATGAAAACGATGACTCTTCATGTGAATGCCAATCTTGTGAGTACCACCACCCCCCCCCCCTGAAAAATAATAATAATCACATTGCAGAGTCGTTATCCCATTCAAACAACGCCGTTAACAAATTGAAACATTTCAATGACGGATTTTCAGTGACCATCACACCCAGAGACCATTGAAAAATAAACAGTTGCCAGGCTATACGATTCCCAAGCAGTGTGTGGAAAATGGAATGAGATGAAATGGACGAGTCTGTTCTCGTGTTGTATGTGAAAGTCTTCAGAAGACGTTTGAAGACTGATGACATCCATGATTTGAGCACATCTCCCAGAAGACAGGCCCTGATGTAGAGAATCATCTTATGGATTACATAAAAGTGAGCATGGCTAATTGTTGGCATTTCTTATGGGTGGAAATAAAGACTGAAAGCACATTGATATTAGAATAGCCAAATACATGGTACACTATAATCACCCATAAGGAAAAGATACCTCAGGATTTACCCAAGTGACTTGGAACAGCTGGAGCCATAGTTTGACTGAATCATCCTTTCAGGATGTGGCAAAAACAAGCAAATTATTACACCACTGGTTTTTGAGAGAAATCTGGTTGGATATATGGTAGATAAGAGGGACATTCCTGTTTAGGCCAAGAAAAGCCTATATTTTATTATTATTCCTTTTTCAGCAAGCATTTTTCTCCAATCCAGAAACAAAATGGCACACGAATCAAACTTTAAGTTAAGATCCAAATTAATTTGAACTCAAAAGGCATCCCAAATAGTTTCCACAAAATCTGAATTACAGTAAGCCAAATTCAAAAGAAATAATTTGGTGCGTATGACCACGGCTGTACGGACACAGTATGTTAATTTTGTTTGTGCATCCAATATAACAAACAGACTCCCTTTTTATTTCATTACACATTGTTTAGGTGTCAACCAATCGCCTGCAGGACGAACAAAACTCTCCAATGTCACAAGTGATCATCTTGTAAAGCAAATGTCCTTCCACATACAAATATTTCCAGAACATACCGCCTTAAAACTACAGTGATTAGACCGTAAGCCTATTACCTTAATTTGTATACAAAAATAAACCGGCTATGGTGACTTTTCTCTGGTACAGTACAAAATCATAAACTCGCACAAAGAAAAAAAAACATCATGAAAGTAAACCACCTATTCGGCGACACCATGACAGGCTATGTAGAGATGTTGGCAACCTAACCCGCCACGCAAACACAGAAATAAGCCACTTTAAGACCTTCTACAGTGACCGTGTACAACAGACTTAGTCCTGAGGGTGTCATGGCCGTCCACCAAAGTGTGAGGGTAAACGTCACAATGGGGTCCCCCTGGGAGTGCCTGCGGGACCACAGCAGCCCGTGTACCACAGGGACCGCGTATGTCAGACATAACCTCAAACATTTAAAGAGCAGCCATCAACCGGATGGCTAGTCATCCTTCTCCCAGGCCACCACCCCGTCCTGTGGTGCCGTTGTTGAATGGTAGTGCGCTGTACATATTGGGGTGGTGGGGTTCCCTAACGTGGCCACTGGACTTAATGAATCAGGGACAATATGGAGTGTTGACTGATTATACTTTCCAGTGTTCTAGGCCCGAAACAAATAGAAGTGTGAGACGAAAATATCAAAAACACATGACGAAAGAAAAAGAAAAAAACAAAAACAAAAAAGCGCTAACGTTGCAAAATAAAATCTAAACTTGGTATCTACGACATACAAAAAATGTCATGATGGCACCAAATAAAAAGTAATATTGACCTAGCCAAATAACTGTACACAATCGTCATCATTCCCCTTTGGGCTGGGATGTAGTGGAAATGAACTGTGGTGGTGGGCGAGGGTTGTGGTGTGCTCCTAACAGGGGATTCCCCCCCCAGGCCGGATCCCCAGAGTCTGGACCCAGCACCCAGCACCCAAGAGCTCTGCACATGCAGATATTGGTTGCGCTTTGGAAATGCACCTGTGCTGGCCCCAATGGAGGGTATTGCACGGCAGCAAGAAAGAGATTGCACCATTCACAGGGTGCACCGGGCTTATACATATGCAAATCCAAAAATATCAGCTGGGGGGGCAGATCACAGAGACCAGACCAGGGGATGCAGCCCGAGGAAGCCATCAAAGACGGATCACATTGTCTAGGTGAGTATATGAGTGCTGGGGGTGGGATGTGGTTGGGTGGGTGGGTGGGGGGGGGCTAAGCAGAAACTGGGATCTGGAGGGTTCATGGAACACTAGTTCAGTTTGTCCTGGAATATGTAGAGATTATTGGTGGTGGCCACGGCGATGATGTTGTCCAGGGGATGCCAGGCCGTGTGAAGGATCTTCTTGTTAAAGTCCAAACTATCTACACTGATCTCATCCTTTTTGCGCTTCCCACCTGTGCACACCTTGCGCGGCTTCAGCACGGAGCGCGGCTTGCTGTTCTCCCGCGACGCCTCTAGGGTCACGTCCTGTCTGTAGCCCCGGTCGAACATCCGGAAGAAGTTGTTGTAGGAGCCCGTCATCACAACACTGTGGGAGGAGCAGGGAGAGCGCTGATGAGGGGTGTGTGGGGGACAGGCGTATACTAGGGCTGTCAAAATTGCTCAAAAATGACATTCGAATGTTCGTTTGGAAAAAAATCACGAATTCGAACTATTCGAATATCTGGTTGCCTATTTTACGCAGTTGCCGTCAATATGTCAATAATGCGACAAAACCATGGTTCAAATTAGTGGGATATATATATATCCTATAAACAGCCCAGTAACGTGGAGGCCTAATCATGAAAAGCCACAACTTTGTATCGCTTGCATTTCACCACCACCTGCAAGCGCGCAAACTATAGTAATCTGAAAAAGACGCCCGCTTCTGAATGTTAAAGTATGCTAGTGGTAACGTTCCTTGCTTTGCTTACCATTTATCGAGAAGGCCTATTAAAATCGATAAAGAAATCTTCCACCATGCCAGCGAAAGGGCCAGCACTACGCACCATTGGGATTCATGAAAAAAAGCTGTCTCGGACTTTGCCGAGAACATTGCGTTATATATAGCAGCTTTCACCAGCCAGACTACTAGCTCCCTGAGCTCTACTTCGGAAGCTTAATGAATGGCATAGCCGAGCTGGAATACCTATATCCAAGTACGGAAACCCCGAGGGGATAAAATACATTCGCTCTTCACAATACTAGTCTGTTACACTTGTACCGCGGGAGTGTTTTTTCACATTCGAATATTATGAGGGACATCGCGAACAGACAGAGGCTCATTCACAAAGCAGATAGAGGCGCTTGTACCGCGGAAGTGTTTTTTCACATTTGAATATTAATTTTCACGTTCGAATTCGCGTTTTTGGATACATTTCGAACGAATATTCGAACTTCGAATATTCGTTGACAGCCCTAGCGTATACAGAGGAGAGGCGCCGGTGCACTTGGCTGGACGGGTGCCATCGCCTGGGAGGGAAACCGCCCAACTAGTGGCACGGGGGCTCTGTCGCCAGTCGATAATGACAGGGCTAGATTAGAAGGGTTCATGTGAGGCCCCCGACAAACAACCATAAAATGGTTCTAAAGTCATAAATCATTCAATGACGGGGATTGCAAATAAAATATATTACAATGTTTTTCTTCCACAATATTATACACATGTACATTATTATTTTTATTTTAATATTTTTATTTCATTGTCCCTTTGAATGCAAATTCCATTCCTGTTAGGAGGGAGATCGGGATTTTCAGCAGCGATGCATCACAATTAATGTAATCTAATTAATCTAAATCTGCCTGTTGCACAAAATATGAATTTGTGTTTAAATATTTTACAGTGGGGTCCCGGTTAGACATTGATCTTGGAAGCAATGCACGTCCACACCCTTTTCACAAAGAAAGGTCCACTGTGGGGCAGTACAGATTTATTCTAATCATCGTCCGTCCGGTTGATGATCGACGGTCACCACTAACAAAATCAAGCAACCGCCGTCGACCCAGAGGAATCTGCGTCAAACTCCTCTCTCCATTCCTCCACATAAGCGTTCTGTGCTAACAGGCTGTCTTCCCCGTTCCAAAGCAGCAGAAGGAGAGGGGAGGAGTATTTGGCTTGCTGATTATCTATACCGCTAGGGAATTGCCTCCTTGTTGCCTTACCTTCATAGTGCAATTAAAATGTGAAAATGTTCTGAAAAATGTGAGCAGGGAACGCATCCCAGAAAACTATCCTAAATAAAGCCTATTGAAGCCAATCTGATACAGTAAACTAATTAAAAAGACTTAATCAAGTTAACTGGGATGCCAAAAAATTTCTGTTGGCATTTAAAGTAGTGGGAGTTCAAGTTATTCACGTTCACCTTTGTGACCAATAAGATTCGATTCGTCTACATTTGTGCCCAATCAGATTAGAATTCCTGAACCTTTCTGACCAATCAGATTAGACGTCTTGTACCTGGCCCAGAAACAGGCCCGTTTTGCCGGCGTCTCTTTCCCTGGCTGAAATGGACCTGGCAGAGACCACTGCTGCAGTATCGTGTTTATCGACTGATCGCTTTTCCTTTCTACAGCCATCTTAATAAGGCAAAAAGCAAAACGACAATACGATATAGGACTGCTACGTGGACGCCAGTGGCTTTCAGATCCACTCATCGGTCAGAGTCTGATGTTTAAGGCAGAGCTTCAATGTAGACTAAACGTTTTTTTAGCTTATTTAGTAAGAGATGGCTTCCAATCATCACAAAGCGAATAGGTTTGGCAACGTTTTGATGAAATTGCACCGCGGGACTAGATCGGCTCACCCGACGAGTGAACGGCGAATTGTAATATAATATTATGCACATAAATAAATCTGTCATTTGAAATGATTTCATCTCTCACACAGGCGCTACTGTGCGTGTAGGAATACAATAAAAAGGCAAATACAAAAGAAAAAGGCCAAAAGGTGTTAGATTTGGTGTGCAGTGTAGCCACATGTCATTCATTGCCGTGACAGTATTAGACTGTGTGCTTACAAGCATTTGATAACCTTTTAGATAAAGGTTACCGATTTGAAGAGCTATGAAATGAAGTACGACTTGTGTAAGATTCAATCTGTTTAGAAAAGGTCAACATATTATTTAATAATATGGACAATAAACACTTATTCTTCAGAGGCTTGCTTTTTAAAAAGGCCAACAACACCCACTAAAGACATGAATGCTTATAATATCAATGTCTCACTCTCTGCAGTGTCGTTGGGTCATTTACCTTTTATATTCCATTCACAATGTTTTCTTTCTCTCCGTAAACCTCCCTTGAGACCTTCTAACAGTGTGCATAATGGAATACATTTTTCATCCCAGCCACCAACCGAAACAAAACGTGTGCGATATAAATTCCTGTGCAGGCCTCGGCTAGACAAGGGCACTGAACAGACGGGTGTGTGTTGATGATCCTCGACACATAATAACACACACACACACACAGACAGCGGCTCACCTGTCATTCCCGTTCCAGCAGCACTCAAACTTATCAAAGATGCAGTCGTTCTCATAGAGGGAGCACAGCTTACTCCTGAGATATTCATGCACCTGATGGAGCAAAATGGCAGCAAAGTCAACAGCTTTACAGCGGAACCTCATCCATTATTTGGTGAGAAACAGTCTCATAACCTGCACAGGGCCCATGGAAGGATTTAGATATTGTGAAGTACAGAAAGAAGTGCCTTGTTATTAGACATGGATGCACACCTGATACGTCTCCACTGGCCTGGTCTCCATGTTGAGGTCCCATATCTTTACGGACAGGTAGTCACGGGTCATCATGTAGCGCCCGCTGTGGCTGAACTTGACGTCGGAGATCGACGAGATGATCTCGGAGAAGAAGGAGCGGTTGTTTGGATCCTCTGGCTCTTCGAACACTGAACAGACGAAGGAAACGTTAATTTAGTCACTTAGAATATGACGGACAAAGACGTTCAGACATGTTCCACTTTTGTTTTTATCAATTAAGATTAAATTCATCAGTGATACATGACCATGAGTTAAAGGACAGGCAGATTTTGCACCAAGGCAAAGCGTACGGCCTACGAACTTATTGTCTGTTGTACGTCCTGGAACTTAAACAGTACCTAGCGTGTTACCCTAGCCGTCTTTGTTAAACACAGGAAATGGCTTAACCTAACAATTGTTAGTGCATGGCACTTGGTTCTATGAACATCCTTCCTGTACCGACAGCGCTATATTGTTCATCTTTCTTCCGACAACTGTTCTTATTGTAAGTTGCTTTGGGCCCAATCCCATTTCTACCCCTTACCCCTCCCCCTTGTTTTGAAGGGGTAAGGGGTAAGGGGTAGAAATGGGATTGGGCCTTGGATAAAAGCGTCTGCAAAATCCCCCTCAATGTCCATGTAAAGCAGGAACACCTACTCTTGGAGTGCTGGTCGCAGAGGGCTGAGGCCCTCATGTCACACAGCCTGATGGTGCCCTTGCTGCTGCTGTAGACAAAGGTGTTGCACTGGTTGGGGTGGAACTCTGCGGCGGTGATCACCTCCGTGAGCTCCTCCATGTTGGTGGGCTTTATGTCAACGATGTCTGAAGGGGTTCGGGTGAAGGACTCCAAAATGGTCAACGGACTGCATTCACACAGCGCTTTTCTAACCATTGACCCCTCAAATGCGCTTTACAAAATTGCGTCACACGCACCCATTCATGCACACATTCACACACCGACGGCGGTGTCAACGATGCAAGGCGACAGCCAGCGTGGCGGGAGCAGTCAGGGTGAGGCGTCTTGCTCAGGGACGACTCGACACTCTAAATCGAACAAGCAACCTTCTGGTTACCAGTCAACCCGCTCTTCCACCTGAGCCACAGGCCGCACAAAACACTTCATTTCACAGTGTGTGTCTCGCCAAAAGGACTAAGCTTCCAGAAGCAGAGGTGAGAGATTAAACCCAATTGATCGCAAAAAGAGGATACTGAAGCTCCGGTCGGTGATCTCCAGATTCCACAGGTTAATCCTGAGGTCGTCCGCAGACAGGTAGGTCTCACAGTCGCTGTTCACAGAGATGGAGTTGATGTGGTACGTGTGAGCGTTGGCAAACACGCGCCGAGGGCTGGCCTCAACCATCAGGTCCATGGGACGGAACACTGGCACCTGGAGGGAAGCGGGGCGTTGACACAGTAATTAACAGTCGTAAAGAATTAAAAAAAACACACCACGAGGTGTGCGTGGGTTGAGGAAGCAACGCAAACATCACGACCGGTTAGATTATAGGGCTGTTGGTAGAGGAAACCAACAGGATACACACACAACCGCATTACTGGCAGGCAGGAGAAAGCGTTTCAGATGAACAATGCATGGATTTAGTGGCAGGATAGTGGAATGGGTAGACAGCTTACAGCTAAAAGACTGTCCCGCGTCCTTATGCGCTCCTTAATGACATGCGGCTCAATTCACTGTAAGCCGCTCTGGACTAAAGTGTCGGCTGAATAGTGAAATGGTAAACAGTGCGAGTGAGAACTGAGTCCTAACGAGTACATCATCCCCGTGTCAACACACACCCGTAGTGTAGTGACGGTGTTGGGGTCTCGGTAGCGGCCATCCTCCTCCTTCAGGTTGTAGCCCTCCGGACGCTTGTCCCGCTCGCTGATTTTCCAAAGCTTTATGGTTTTGTCTGCCAAGACAAAAGATCAAGACGAGATTAGGTTCCAAAGAAGAGGTACGATATAGATATAGAAAAAAAAGACAGTTTTGTAGATCTGGCACAATAGGAGGCGTCGCTGCTCAACCAACCGTTTGTGGACAAAAGAAACTGGGCGGCATTCTTCTGGGGCAGCCATCGGATCTTGTTGATCTTCTCCTCGATCTCCAGACTCTTCAGGTAGTCGAACTCGGGTTCGTGGCTCTGGAAGGTGCTGTACACGTTGTACTCCCCGCGGCACTGGGGCTGGTTCTTACTCTACGGACAACAGTGACGTGACGAGAGAGACACGAGAGCCGTCGTGAACACAAAAGCACTCGGGAGGCAATGGCGGCTGAGGACGAACGGCGCCGTTGTTCGGAGGAGACGGCGGCGGTGATGGGATGAGCGGTGGCGGCGGTGAGTCACACCGGCTTACCTCTGGCTCCTGCTGGAAGATGACGACCCGGCCTCCCTTGTCCCCGGTAGCCAGCAGCTCCCCCGAGTGGTTGAATTCAACAGTTGATATGATGTCAGCTGTCATGGACAGACGGTAGAGAATTGTGTTAACTCTACAGCTACATCTTGTGCTTTAAATATGGTACAGTGTGATTATTGTACGCAGAACATCACAGAGCGTGTTCGTCTCGCTCTTAAATGGAGCGAGGTTCTCGAGAAGGATGTGACCTCCTCACTGTACCGACAGCAATATATTGTTGCTTTTCTTTCTTCTGACAAATGTAATTATTGTCTCCGTGGATCAAAGCGTCTGCTAATAAATGCCCTGAATGTGAATGTGTGATGCAATGGATGCTGTTGTGTCCCACACAAGAGGGGGAGAGGGGAAAGACATTTGCACAGATCACGAGCACAAAAGCCAGAGTTATTAAAAGGTTTTCCAGTTTTGTATCCGATGCACTTATCCTTGAGGGGGATCTTAACACTGATCCCGTGGACCCGCTCCAGGGCTTTTGTGCTCTTGTGGTCTGTGCAACCTGGAGTGTCTAGAACCATTTGGTTGTTCGATGGTGGCTCAAATACAAGGTCATGCCTGTGGGCGCAATGGGTTGCTGTGAAAGTCAATGCTTTGTAATCGTTCATCAAGTCAAAAGGAAAATCTTTTTAGAAATACCCGCCAGGTGAGAATTGATAAAGTAGTTAATGTTCAGATATTTTTAAATGAACGTTTGCTTTGCAAGTGCAATTTACAACACAGGGACATCATTTAAATGATAATCTCTGTTTTTCAATCCCACAGAACAATAGATCCTTTATCAAATGCCTGCATGAAAATAACCCAATACTAATTGTTTGGCTAACAAACATAGCCTACTACAACTTGACTCCACACATTTACTTTTTAGAAGCCAAAGAAATGGTTACAAAACTGTGGTGCCGAGTTGTGCAACCGGGCCTATTAAATGTCTTGTTTTGGGAAAACTTCAGCAAAGCCGACATTTAGGGTCATCCTTAGGTAAAGCTTACTGTAAACAGCCACATAGCTACAATGGCAAGTCCACCAATTACTGACAATATAATTGCATGGGACCGGTTTGTCGGCATGAGATATCTGCTGCCAACCCTTTTTACTAAAATATATATCTTATATGCTCAGGAACAATATACTAAGCGTAACCAATATAAAAATACCCTATATTGAATAGATCCTTGAAGGAAAATATGAATATTATAAAATTCTAAAATGGGAAGCATGTGTATTGATCTTAGAGGGTGCATCTACAATAGTTTGAGTACTTGTGGAAGCTCCAATTGGGTCGTCTCAACTCAGACTCAGTGACCCTGATTTTCTGTGAGCACATCTATGTTTTTGAATATAATGAATTTAAATTAACATGCAATTAATCAAAAATAACCTAAACATCCAGATGTGCATTAGGGAGCGTGGTATGAATGCGCTTGTGTTGTACCTTTCAATATTTAAAGTGAGAAGAAACACTTTTGATATTGGCAGAATGCCAAACCGTTAAATCTCACTGACGGTAGCGGTGCTAAATAGTGGCAGGCAATTCTGTGACATGCCAAACCACACGCCATGTCCCGTCAAAATCCCTTGATTGATTTTGGGCTTTGAGTCAACGACTAGACATCCATGGGACTGGACGTCAGGCCCTATACTGCAAAACTGTGTTCAGTGAAATATGCAGGGATTCCGGAAAGACTCTCTCCATTCGTAGCAGCACAATGCAATACATCCATGGTAAGCACTCAGGTCCCCATGCTAACCCATGACGCCCCACATGCACTTACCCTCCGCGACATCGTCATCAATCGCTCCCTTGACTTGAGAGAAGCACCACTGGACATCGTTGCACCCACCACCGGCTCCTGCAACACACACCAAACAGGAAAATACATTGAACGATTCATCGATTCATCCTCCAACCAAGGGTGGCTCCAGTCATCCAGTCACAATCCTCACGCTTCCTAAGCTGGGCCACACAGGCACTCCCAAAGCTCTTCAAAACGCCCCACAATAAAACAACCCTGTTGGCATCTGTAGCCAACAACGAATGCATTAAAACAGCTGGAACAGATGAGCTGCTAACGCCGAATCAGTAGCCGTGTTAACAACCAAACTACAACCATCGTTAGCCTAGCTCGCCGGGCTAGCCTCGCCAGCTAGCAGCTCATCGATAGCATCCACAGCACACGCTCCTACATATGTTCACGTTCACAGAGACACAGCCACGGAGTCGTGGAATAAAGAAACACCGTGTTCAAATACAGGTCCACGGTGAGCTGGGAGCGTTTACCTGCCATGGCGAGGGACTCAGAGCGGGGGTGCGGTGGTTGTCGGGCCCGGGGTCGGAGCGGTGCGGACTCGGGTCGGCCGGTTCTGACCGAGGAGGAGCGGCGGCGGCGGCGGTGGGGAGGAATCACGAAGATAAACGAACGACTCTCCCACACATGACAGGCGTTGGATGGATTTTTGTTTTTCTGTTTTGTCACCAGTGTAGAGTTGACTGTTGAAATCCGCACGGCTCGGCTCGGACTTTGAACTTACTTGGGGTTATTTCCCCGCCTCTGCCTCTCCCTGCGTACACTTTCAAAATGGCGGGACGCGGGCGCTCAGCGGGCGTCAGAGCGGCCAGCGTAGGAGTGCACTGTCGGTCCTTAGCCAATTAGATCCGTACGAACCGCCAGCGCCAAGGTTCGAATCTCATCAGCACCCTAACTTCTATTTAATTAATTGTTCTCTATTTCTGGCAAGCACTTGTAGATAATCTAGAGAAATCAAGACCTAACTCTGCACAATTGTTAATTGTGCAGATCATCATAGTCATCATGTTCACTGTACCTGTAGTAGCCTACAAGAGGGAGTTAACAGCCTATTTGCGTTTATCAACACAAAGTCCTCATATTGAATCCATAAACTTCATTCATCTACCTATAATTATTGCTATCTATGATATATTTTAATAATTTATCTTGGCAGCAGTTGGCGCTACAAGTCATTGTTTACAAAGTTAAAACTTTCTCAGAAGAGTGACAGCCTACTTATCGAACAGGGAATCAACCTCAAATATTTAATCAACTTAATCTCCAAAACATGGATGTATTAAAGAATGCACACCCCCTTATCATTATCCCCCTCATCTGTGACCTGCCATGCGCCACCACACTATGTTACAGTTGGATTAAAAAGTGGAACCCTGTTATGTAATCCTCTCAATATGTTATTTTGGTAAAAGGACTAAGCATGCTCGTCCTCATTGGGCTATATGAGGCATGTCCTAGAGAGAGTTAAGCTTCTTGGACACATACATAGAACGCCACGATTTGTGTGGATGGGTAGAGCTCTGTATGAACCGGGGGTAGACTTGGATTTCTGCGTCCGAGAAAGGGTTAAGCTTCAAGAACACATAGTGCTCATTGATACACAACATCGCTCATTATAATACTGCTAGACAACGACGGCACCAAAAAAAGACCCCCCCCCCCCCCCTGTAGACAGTAGATACAAACTTATGAATATCATACTCATTCTCAACGGACATTTTTGCCCGTTCAGCTAGATGTGACTAAACTCTGCACACTAACCTTTGACCTAAACCTGCCATTGCACATGTGTGCAATGACGTGAATTTGCCACAAGATGGCAATATTAACCTATGGTAAAAAAAAAAAAACAGGCGATAGGAGCAGTCGTCTGAACCTACACACATACACGCACAGGAAAAAAAAACACACACACACACACACACACACACACACACACACACACACACACACACACACACACACACACACACACACAAACGCAAACACACGCGCACACACGCGCGCGCACTCACACACGCACACTCGTGTGGGTTCAAGCCATGAATGTGTGTGCATGTGTGTTCTACAAAAAGTAGCATAATGGTGTTTGCTTTATCATGTCAGACTCATGCTAGCCTGGGGATAGGCATTGCCTTGGTTGAGCATGTGTCATGTTTCTACATAGGAAGGGAAAACACTACACAATTGATAACCAGTTCATGTTTTGGGCTAACATGAACATTTATTAAACAGAATGTTGTACCAGACAGAAAGAAAGTCACCTTCTTTCCGCCCCCTAGCCAAATGTGTGCTACCACACAATATGCCATTATTAATAACCAGGTGGAGCGGCTTTTCCCCAAAAGTAATTTTCCTAAAGGTCATTCACATACCCCCCCAATGTCTCAGAATTAGCTTAAATTCCATTTCATAAACCTATACCTTATGCTTGTCTTATCCTGAAATTGCCTTGTTAACCAATGGTGAAACCTCGTCTAATTCTCGCGGTGCTGTTCCGGTCTTCACTTTGAATCAGGCCTAAGCTTTGAGCCCAGATAAACACGTTGTGCCTGTTTGACATATGACAGGGCCTTGTGTACGCTCACCCGGAGCATGCTTGCGCTGCACTCACTCTGCCCTAAATGGATTAAGTTGTCAGTTGGACAGCCCATCTGAGCTTTTTAATATCCAGCCTGGGGTATATATATCAAGCAATCATCTGCCAAATGGCATCAGAGGGATTTACTTCAGTTTTATTGCAACTTTCTCTATGTCCTTTGTTTATCTGGCCCGGCCTCCATTGAAGGGGTTCCTGCTTCTTGGTTTCTATGAATGATCATAGAAATAAAACAAATATATCCTAGGTCTTATAATGACAAGTAATGAATAATGTGCTTTTCCTTTGATTTGCTGATTCATTTTACCGAACAGCAGTTAACCACAGTTGCTGTTTGTACAGCAAAATGAAAGCTGTAGTGCCACTCTCGGAGTGCAGTGGACGTTCGACACATGTAAAACGTTCTGACATGAACTGCTCTCCAACGGTTTCGAAATCGTTTGTATTTTGAAGGAGAAAACATGCATACATTGACATTTCCAAACCACGTTTGTTTGTTGACGTGTTGGTTGGCTGAACATGCAGCAGTTGCCCAGGCGGCATACATTTCACTTACTTTGACACTTCTAAAGAGGTGTGGGGCCGGAGTCTGCCCCAGGGCACCTCTTCCCAACACTAGGTGGCAGTATACCTGGGACTGTGCCGTTTCACCAGTATCTGTATCCCCCGTCATAAATCTTAAAATAGTAGGATGGATTTGAATGTTGACTTTCATCGAACACATGATCCAGTCCCCAGCTACCCAGTACCCTCTCCTCCCACAGTTGGTTCTTTCGGAATTGTGTAGGGGGAAGATGGCATAGTCATGCATTTGCAGTCTGTTTCTTTGTCTTGTAATGGTGCACGGAATGACTAAGAAAGCCCACTGAGCACTAGAACTGTGGTTTATTCAAATACCTATATTTAAAAACTACGTAGGCCTACTACCGTGGTTTGCGTGACTGCCCTGTCCATGGTGCAATTCGCTGTGGGCCATGGCAGTGTTACAGTAGAGCTACTGGAGCACAAGCTCTTTCATTGCATCAAGCCCACACTGAAATCCACTGGGTCGGTGACTAATATCTCGTGTTGTATATTATTGGAGCACATCGCCTTTTACTCGCACGATCTGGCATGCCATTTATCGCTGGTACAAAATGTTACCATGTTTTGCCAAGGAATGACAAGCCTTCACTCTCTTGACATGTAACCTATTGTAATTCGCCAACGAATTCAATATCATCCACACATCGTTGGCTTTAGGGATGACACAAAGGATTCTTTAACTTTATTTCATTCTTATTAAAGTATTTCATGAGGTGATTACTCCCCCTGACATCCTGGCATTTACACGGCTGGTTTCACGCTGATGACGGCTGTTACACGGAACTGGTAAAACGGTCGCAGATATAGACGCAACTATTCGAAATAAACAAACAGAAAGTAGCAGAGCTGTCGCCACAAGGACACGGAACTTGACCGTGACGCAGCTAAGACAGCACGTATGACTGCCACCACCACCTACTTCTACGTGCACCGTGCACATAGAAGTCACAGTTCGCACTGCGCGTGTCCTTTGAGAGCAGCGGTTGATCATACGCACGCTACCAATAGGAAGCAGGGGCGTTGTTAACGTCACCGTGATGCAAATGGTGTGTCCAGAGTCGAGACGCAGACGACAGAGCACCGTGAAGACGACAGGATGCAGTGAAGATCAACCACGGGGCTCAGTTATAATGATCTACTTTGTGTTGTTTCATTATGCGTTAGTATTGGGCCCGCCTCAAGGACTCTTTGAACCGCTCACTCCCACTGAGCAACGTTATTTGTTCCCCGCTGCACAACAACGGTTTGTATACATTTCGTAATAATTTATCATATTTAAGTGGTGTCAAGACCTGGGCTAGCTGCAAAGGCTACGCAGCTTTTTATGATAATGACACTGCTCCGAAGCTGATTAGCATCTCCTGTTTCACAGGTGAACGTTCATGCGCACGCACACGCGCACATGCACGCAGACACACGCGTGCACGCACACACACATGCACACACGTGCACACTCACACACGCGCACACACACACACACACACATACACACAGAACACAAGGGATGCTCACTACTGCAGCCATGGCAACCCAGACATCGGAGGAAACTCTATCAGGAATGTTGACGCCGGTCACTATGCCATGAAACGGTGAGCATCTCTGCTTCTCTTC
>NC_079422.1:24300747-24315747 GCF_026213295.1 Gadus chalcogrammus
GGATTGCCCGCCTCGGACACATGATATTAATTTCAGGCCTCAAAAAACGGATGGATAAAATGCCATGTAGTGCCACTGCTCTACACCGGGAGTGGTGTACCCGCAGTTGTAGAGAGCACGGTTCCTCTACTCTGAATATATCTTCTGAAGGAAGTGTATTGTGGATGATGAAATGACTCTCCCTGAGCATTACTTCCAGATGCTTGGTCTCGGCTGTTTAGATTCACGCTGACAAGGTGTGCAACAAACATCTGTGTGTGTGTGTGTGTGTGTGTGTGTGTGTGTGTGTGTGTGTGTGTGTGTGTGTGTGTGTGTGTGTGTGTGTGTGTGTGTGTGTGTGTGTGTGTGTGTGTGTGTGTGTGTGTGGTGTGTGTGTGTGTGTGTGTGTGTGTGTGTGTGTGTTTTTGTGTGCGTGTGTGTGTGTGTGTGTGTTTATGTGTGTGTCTGTATGTGTGTGTTTGTGCACGCACACATGCATATGTATTTGGGTTGGTGTTTGTGTGTGTGCACGTGCATGTGTGTGTGCCCTTGTGAACATTGCAAGTCTGTCTGTGTCTGTGCGTGTGTTTGTGTCTGTGCACACGTGTCTCTGTGTGTGCTCATATATGCATGCATGTGTTTACCCTTGTGCCAGTGCCTGTGTGTGTGTGTGTGTGTGTGTGTGTGTGTGTGTGTGTGTGTGTGTGTGTGTGTGTGTGTGTGTGTGTGTGTGTGTGTGTGTGTGTGTGTGTGTGTGTGTGTGTGTGTGTGTGCATGCATATTCGCACACACGCATGTTTTAGCAAACACATTCATTTATATCTTCATGTGGCGTTTTTTATATCTCCATGTGTGTGTCTGCAGGTCTGCACGTTTGCATGTATTCATTGTCGTCTCAGTGTGTGTGCACGTCCTTCCACGAGATTTATCCCCCTCTGCTATTTGCCTTAGCCGGCGCCAGCAGGTGTGAGATTACAGCTCGTGCTTATTCCAAGGTGAGCAGATGTGGCGCCCATTACAGTCTTATACCCAACATGAAAGCTGCTCTTTTGAGTCACGTTGGTATCGTTACTCTAATCAGCCCGCAGGCATCCTACGCCACGCCAAGAGTCAGCCGACTCACGTGATGAACATGTCAGCCCCCCCCCCCCCCCCTCTGAGCATGTACTCAGGGGGGGGGGGGGGGGGGATGGATCACACACGCTTTGGGGGTTAGTGAGAGACCCACTATTTACTCAGTAATTATCGCATTTGGGAGCGAAGACGCAGGAGTGACACGTTCTTGTCTCTCGCCCTCTCTCTCTCTCTCTCTCTCTGTCTTTGTTTGTTTTGATTTTTTTCTCTCCTCTCCCAGGACGTGGAGAGATACCAGCAGAAGGAGCGCGTGTTGCTTTAATGCCGGTACGTACGTGGGCCTGTGAATGTGTGCGCTCTGAGCTGAGCGGTTGGCAGAGGCTCGGGTGCAGTGTTCTGGTTATTAGTTCAACACCATTGACTTGATAATGTTGCCGGAGATGAACAGGTAATGATTCTTATCGGCACACACAATTATGACTGTGCACACTGCCGGTTATTAATAGGCCGCTGTGACACGGATGTATGCCTACCTGCTCATTTTTTCAAATCCCTGTTGGATTGAGTTTATTTTTATGGTTGTTATTGAGACCGGACCCTATATCTGCCCTTATGAGAAGAGGAGCAAGGTCCCAACAGGAATACACACAGAGAGGATGTCTTTTGCATAGCGTATAGCAATGGTGTCTCGGAGGGGAAATGTATATATACTCTAATTGCAGCATGAAATAAAAAAGAGTTTGCTGTCAACAGCTGGTGCTTTCACGCCTCAATTCACTAAATGATATTTGCCTTCAAACCAGTTTCAAACTTTTTGTTTCAGCAATCCTAGCAAGCAAGAAATAAACCTACAAAAAATATTCAAGTTATGGTGAGTTTAGATGTCTAAAATATGAGCTTGAATCTTGCCACGGGGGTTCAGAGTTTTGAACTTGATTTTGTTATCTTGACAGTGATTCAAAATTATGAACCTTCCCAACATTGCCTTCTAAAAATCAAGGCAACCTCTTCCATTTCTCTGCCAACGTGAAGTATCCCTCAGACACTTGGGCTCGCCGCATTTCCAGTTCTCAAATGGAATATTTAGGCGCTGATTGATTCCCGACCTGATCCGTCTCCGTACCTGTACACTTCCATCAACCTGGCAGCAACGCGAATAGCGAGTGCTATTGATTTTCCAACCCTGAAACCCATTTGGAAGTGGCTGCACACTTTGCTCACACTGTACCAAAAAATAATTGTTTTTCCCCCAAACACTCTCATATGTTTCCACGTTGCACAAAGCCCTATAATTCAAGGGTACATTGCAGCAGAGGGGGGTGGGGGATGGAACACAGGTAGGACTACAGTTGGGAGAGCGAACCACCGCCAGGTTCAACGTTGTGTATTATCTGGTGCCAAGGCGCTGATGACCATAAGATGTATGTATGTCTCGTAACATCAGCAGGTACTCAATTAATCATCGTTAGAGCATGGTATAGATGAAGGAGGCCTAAGGTCACATGCTACAAGCGGGATGTGTACAAAAGCTGTTTAAGTATAAAAGCTTGTGTGGGAAAAACATTAAAGCCATCAATCAAAGCATAATTTAGAATTGCCTTCTCTTGTGGTTCCTCACAAGCTGCTTATAAACTCAAGGCCGCAGTGGCCATCTCAGTGTTAATCGGTTCCATTAATAACTGTCATCGGGAAAAGGTATTATTTATTATTAGTATTTATGAAACACATTATTCGGTTTTAATTTCCATGTACTTTTGTCGGACACGGGCCATTAGTTCAGCAGTAATGAGATCTCTAACGATACCGGGCTGACGTCAAAACAGGTGTCACACTGTAATAACTGTCGATTGCTCTAAACCCCAAAAGGTTCTTTGGTTCTTCCTCATGATTCTGCTTCGGTTCCTCCTTCAACCGCACCTCAGCATCAATAAGATATTTCTAGTGCTCAAAAAGCTCCTGGTCCTCTATTTGTATCTTCTGGCCCGAGTATCCACGCTGAACGTTACTTTCAGCGCACTCACAGATGGAGTGCCTCGCTCCGTTATTTGATGTGGTCGTCTCCAACTGTGGAGGAAAATACACAAAAAAGCTGAAAGATACCCCCCTTCTCTCCCCCCTCTCTCTCTCCTCTCCCGCCCCCCCCCCCCCCCCCCCCCCCCCCCTCTCCAGCAGACCTAAGCATGTCGCAGAGTGTCACGTGACACAGCGGCACACTACTGCCCTCAATGTCACCTTTAGTGTCACCATATGTGGACACGCTGCCAGGTATTAGGCATTTTTAATCTCACTTAATCTCCCTCGCGTTTCACCCAACCTTCTCCTCTCAAGCAGTTAAAACTTTATGATTTGTGGGATTCACATTTATGAGCCTCCTCTCTCTCTGGCCCCCCCCCCCCCCCCCCCTCCCCCGTCCCTTCACCCCCGCCTCACCCCCCAGCCCCCCCACCCCCCCCCCCCCCAGCCCCCCTCCTGTTCCCGCTCTTCACTCGGGTTACATGGAGTGACCTAGCTGCTCTCACCCCTTATCCCTCATGACAGAGCCACTGGAGCGAAGAGGGGACTGGGGGTGATGGGGGGGGGGGTGAGGGGGGATGTGCAGGCGACCTACCAGGAAACAAGCTGTGTCGTGCTGGAGATAAGTGGGGCTCCTGTTAACTCGTGTTGTATCCTGTGTCTCCGGGCTGCGGAACAATAGAGGTCCGGGGCCCATATGGTCTACAGCAGGGCTCCTCAACCCTTTTATTACTGAAGCACATATATGTGTAGATTTCATTTTTTTTCAGGGGGGCTGGGTGGTTGGGGTGCAGGCGCCCCGACTAAGCAGTAGGGGTCGCTAATGCTGCGATCGACCAGGACACAAACCATGATGTGCCTGACTCATCCTATCTAATGAACACAGAAACTGTAGGGCCATTATTAAGAATGTAAATCCTGTTTTATTAATAGACAGTGATGGTCTTATTGTCTAACAAAACAACTGTGATATACTGTGCAGTCATAGGGCAATAAAAACATAAAGATGAGCTTGTTCAGTTTTGAGCCTCTCATTTGAATTCTGTGCAAGTAGAATTTTATTTTTATCTTTTATCTCTGCGGCCCGGTGGCCAATGCTCTGCGGGCCGGAACCGGTCCGCGACCCGGTGGTTGAGAACCCCCGGTCTAGAACCAACAATGAACGAGTGCTCTACCTCACTTTTAAGGCGTATTCTCTGCAAAGCCTTCTCTTCTGTTCTAAGATTATACTGTTTCCATGAGTTCACCTATGATGCTTGATCATTTTCCAATTTATTTATGCAGGAGTCATTCATTTCAACTCAATTGTTATTTGTATAACCCTTAATAACAGTTACAGTCTCAGACGGCTCAACGGGCCGTGTATTTATGACAACAATCTAAAAGCCTTCACCCCTGTCTCTTATGCAACAGCTCCTCATGAGCACATCTTCAAATTATTTTTGTTGTTGTTGCCAAAAACCAATGTGCTCTAGTACAGGGTGGTTCGTACCATGCCCTGCTCACCTCTCCCCTGCTGTTTATCTGTTTCTTCGGCTGTTTGGTCAGTATGAAACATTAATGTTGTCACCTCGTTCCTGATTGGTGTCATTGTAATAATTGTAATAAGTGATGGATGATGAAACGCGTGAAGACAGACCGGTATCGGATTTATCTGGTGGTGTTTGTCTGTGTGAGTCATCCTGTTAAAGAAAATTGTCGTAATATTGTGGTGTGCCAAGTACGAGGCCTTTGAATCGCTGCAGTTTATAATTGTGTGGATGCTTAGGATGTGCAATAGAAGATGCGTTGGTGGTAGAGATGTGGTGTGTGTGTGCGTGTGTGTGTGCGTGTGTGTGTGCGTGTGCGTGTGTGTGCGTGTGCCTGTGTGTGTGTGTGTGTTTGTGTGTGCGAATGCGTGGGCCCTTAGTATATGTGTTTTATCGTTTGTTTGTGATCGTGTATTTCTAGGTCTACTGGAAGAAATCGTGCGCGTGCGTGTGTGTGCGTGCGTGTGTGTCTTTGTGCGCCTCAGTGTGTGTCAGACAGTGGGACGGCGATCGCATAAAGGCAGAGGAGGGCATTGAAGGAACCAGTCGGTGGGTCTGAGTGATGTTACCAGGCGGTCAGTGTTAGGAGGTCCACATGGATGACGCATCGCTACATTGTTAATATCCAAAGCACACTAACAAGCCCTGGATTTGAGTGACAGGCTGCCTTGCCTCGCGTAGAAACATTCTCTTTTACCACTTTAAGGCATGAAGATGGACTGTTTCCGTCCGTGACAGTTGGTCAAAGGAATTAGGCGATTTAAGGCAGAAATGGCGGGGCGGTTATATCTGACAGAGAAGGTTGTACATTGATAATTCCCAAACAGTTGGCGTGGATTTCGATGAGCTTCCTTCTCTCGCTTTGGCGCCTGTGTGGAAATGGTGTTTTAATATAACTGTGCTCATGGCACTCCCTCCATCACACAGTGGGAACACAGTTGGCAACACGGAACAGCCAAACACGTTTTTAACGTTTCGTTTTTATAATGTTTTGTTTTTTAATGTTTGTTGAACCATTAAAACGATACGTTGGCTCGCCACTGATCAGGATCCGGCTGGATGCTTCAGTGATTACATGCGTTGCCCTGTGTGGGACCCTTAACAGGAAACAAGACTTCCCATTCGCAATTAAAACGTCTATTATAAAGAAGTATATGGAGTCAGTAAGTTGGTAAACCATTAACAGTACAGCTGTGTGCAGCGTTACTCAAACAGAGGGGTAAGGCTATGCCAAGTCATATGATTAACCAGATTTATGGGGCCGTCTCATAAACCGGGCAGCAGAAGTTCTCATAAATCCGGCGCTGAGATAGCATTAATCAGGTCAGAGTTTAGACCCCCGCCACCACGAGGTTGGGGGGATGGTGGAGGTGATTCACAGAAGAAGAAAAAAAACACAGCTGTCAACACAGAAAAGGTAAGATGGCTGCGGTCGTGTGTGTGTGCCGAGACTATTTTTAAACAGCGTGCTGAATAATAATGATGAAATCCCCTTGAATTTGATTGGATGTTGACAGCAGTCACCTGATGTGTTGAATACTGAAACACGGGAGCCCGTCAGTCATCGGAGGAGTGCAGGTGGGGCGGCTGAGGCCGATCAATACAGGTGATCATGTTACGACTGATAGGCTGTTTCGTGATCATCCATCCACCGGTTGAGGCGCCTGAAGGCTGCACCATGCTGCATTCAAATGGGGAGACTACTGGCACATGTTCACTGAAGCCCTTTAAGGTTTGTTCGAGGACTCATCTCGTGCATCAGGGACCCCAGTGTGGAAGCACCAATGCCTTTGTGACAACTCTGTCCTACATTATATATGCGTACTGTATATGTTATGTTATAATGTGTGTTATGTCATCTGAGGCAGAGTATCTTTGGGGTATTTTCAAACTAACTTTAACCACAGAAGTTTTCACACACTTGTGTTGTGTTGATCTTTATTTTAAGAGCTGGTGGGGATTTCTCCCCGAACTCGGGGTAACTCGGAGAACTGCCTGGGGGAAACGACAGCGTGAGATGATATCTTCTTCAATGTTTGATCTATTCAGAAGAACCCGAAGTGACGTGTAGAGCTTAAAAAAACAAGTGAGTTGTATAATAACCCACATTTGACATTTGTAATGGTCTCAACAAGCATCATTACAGCAAATATGATTATAATCGCATAAAGCAGTGACTACTGTGTCTGTGTAATGGCAGTGATGCCAATCAGCAGTGACGCACAACAGCTGGAGTCAATCAGCACAGAGAACTACCCAGCTGAGGCCAATCAATGGGGATGAGCACGGCAGCCAATAGCAGATCAGCAGAGCAACGTCACACGACAACGCTCCATTGAAAAGGTTTCAATATTCACACATTTTCGACTTTCGGCAATGATTTAATCGAAGGCGGCTTAACTCCGCTCTGCTGTCTGGGTGGACCGCGGACAACAGGGGATCAAACCCGGACCCCTTGGACGAGGAGTCAAACACTCTAAACCACTAGACTGCCCTGACCTCATTAAAAGAGAGAACAGCCATAGCTCATGTCATGAAGGTCTGCCAGTCTGCTAATAGAATGCTTTATTCCATGCAGCATTCCTGCCTCGTTATTTCAAACAATGCAGAAATGTGGTGGGGTGTATATTTGTCCTGTCTATTTCCATCCGACTGGATTAATCCTGCATGCACACTTGAATGAAAAGTGAAAAAATCAACGTATAATTTCCTTTAAAGAAATCCAAAGCAGTCCTATACATCTGTTCTAATTAGTATAATACATAATGAACGTATGGACACCGGGCTGTTGCATCCAGAGGATTTTAATACAGTCCTTGAAATGCCCCCTTTGTTGGCTAAGCACATCCCCCGTATGTGAATCCAGAAGAGGAAAATCACACTGTGCTTCCTATCACGACGATGTGAACCTACCAAGTGAGCATTTGTTTCTAAGCAGTCCTCTCACTGAGGATCTCCCTACAGACGTCGTTCTCAGCAGCTTGTCCTCAAATCAAAGACGAGCAAAGAACGACATCAACGACATCAACAATGACAACACACATAGTGCTGCTTTCCATTAGCGGCAAATTATTTTGAAATGAAAGAATTAAATGAAGCTCAGTGTTTAATTAAACCAATTTATTCATTGATTTCTTCTGTTTGATCCGGTGGCAAGGAGCAGCACCTGATTGGTCCGTGTGGGTGAACATAGGGGAGTGTACGCGCTCCGTGTGTCCGTCTGTATGAGTGCGTCTGTACGTCTCAGACACGTGGATGTGCAGGTGCTGGCTGACGTATGGATTTTCCCCTTTTTTTCCCACTTCTTTAATTGAGTAAAGTCCTTCTTTACGGTCTCTTCCCCACCCATCACAATGCAGGATATCTGAGGCTGTTGGGAGGCAAACAATTTAATAAATCAGTTGAGCGCGGCACACATCAAAAGCCCTGGAGCCCTCCTCACAAACAACATGTTGCCATGTCTCCGCGCGCCTGAACGCCGGCGAGGCAACAGCTTGCATTTAAAAGGACAATTTCTAATCGGAAAGCCATGCGTAAACATTTTAAGTTATTTTGTGTTCGAAGGACGGGAAATATGAATCAACGCCGTTAATAGGCGGGGCTGACAGAAGTTGAATGATTATGCGGTGCGTTTGCCATGTGTGGCACATATATAAATGATTATAAATGAATGACATTGCTCTCATCAACGTTAAAAGGGCCCCAGCATGTAGCTTTAATTAATAAATGTAGGCCTAATGAGAGTGGGGGACTTGCAACTTTATATTAAAGTGAATTTGTGAATGACACTCAGCATAGGCCAGTTCTTTCCACTAATAGTTTTTACTACGTCACTTTAAAACTCATAATTGTCACAAACTTCTGCGTCAACTGATAGCTCTAAACCCGTTTCGTGTGAGTCTGTGACCGTCCGTTGACCATGTTAATGAGAGGAAACCAAAACACTAATAGTGACAGAGTGTCACGTCACTTACAGAGCTGTCAGGAGAACATCTTCATGACTCATTCTGAGCCGGCTGATCGCTCAACAACGGGCATAGAGGTCACGAAAAAAAAGAATAAAATGGCTACATTTTGCAAAATGTGCGAAATGTCACACAAAGTACGGAGGCTTCACCGGAGAGGCCGCTGCCAAATCTCCCCTAATGGATGTCCCCTAATGCCAGGTGCTGACTGCTGAACCACACAGAGAACAAATGGATCGACACTCCCTCCTGCAGCCTTGCCGGGGTCACATTCATCAGCACCTCCAGCGCTGTGTGACAACAGCCCTGCCTGTGTGTCGCCCGCCACCACCACATCATCATCACCGTAGTCCTCGTTGTCCTCATCGACCTCGTCGACCTCCTCCCCCTCCTCCTCCTCCTCCTCATCATTATCATGGACATCTTCATCATCATCATCATCCTCCTCCTCCTCTTCCTCCTCCTCCTCATCATCATCATGAACATCATCATCGTCATCAACAACTTCATCCTCCTCCTCCTCCTCCTCATCATCATCATCATCATCATCGTTTTTCTCCTCGTCATCATCCACTTCATCCTTCCTCCTCGTCCTCTCCATAATCATCATCCTCATCATCATCCTCATCCTCATCCTCACCAACACCATCATCATCATCATCACCACCGTCATCGGCTGTCCCTCGATCTGAATCCCCTCTCCCTTCTCCTTCCCCTTCCTGTTGTCGTTATATTATATATTCTCCGGTGTCAGGGAGGAGGAGAAAGCATGTGTGTGTCTCTCTCCCTGGCGGTGTCTTCCTTTGTCCGTGACACATTAAGACGCCAAGGGGCCGCTTGCCAGATGGACGAGTCAGGTGGTAGACGCTGCTCCACAAGTGGCTTCAGTCGGCGCTCTATTAGCATAACCCAGACGTTGTCGTTGATGTTCTGTGCTAATACACTATACTATATACGCCGATGGAGACAGAATGGGATTAGGCGAACTACACGTGTCGTATCACGCGTATGTCTGACGTGTATGTATGTGTGTTGACGGTGGCTGTCGGATAAGAGGTGAAATAAAAAGATAGATTATGTTGTGAGCGCAACACCCACGCACAGCGCTAATAGGCGAGCGCTGACGATTCCTCCCACCGTCTCGCTTGCGAGTGTGTACCTGCTTTGATGCAAGGTGGTTGGGAGGGGGGCTGGGTGGGTGTGTGTGGGGGGGGGGGGGGTGGATAAATCCCTCCTAGGCTCACAGAAGAAATTGTGTGGGACACAATCCAGCAAAATCCACAAGTCGTGAATTGGCTTTTGTTGGGGAAATGTAAATCACTGCAGGGAGCTTGGATTGATGGGGGTTCTTGTTACGGTGCACACCGTTCTATTCCTGGCCCTGTTGAGCGCACACCTTGTTCTCAGATTATCCGTCATTATATAACGACAAAAGGAGACGGCTACGCATGTAAATATAATCTATTTGATCGCCGCTGCTCAGCCCCCACAGCGGCGGATCGGACTTCCTTCAACCGTTGCCGTCGCACACCGAAGTCACCGCATGTTCCGGAGGAGGGGTCAGCGAGGCCTGCGCTGCGGACCTGGTCCCCGGTGATTTCGCTTGTGTTGACCTAATTGAGCTGCATTCTGGGGATACCTGCTGTGGCGCGGTACCATTAGCTGCTTCCAGCACTTCGGCTCATTGGAATGCACAGGCAGAGAGCTGGCAGGCTAAACTGTGGCTTGGCAGGGATGCTGAGCTCTGCTGCTGCTGCTGCTGGTGGTGGTGGTGGTGGTGTGGTGGTGGTGGTGGTGGTGGTGGTGGTGTTGCTGCGACTCCGCTGCTGCTGCCACTGGGACATGACAGACACAATCTTCCCAGCCATAAATCCAGCCCCCTCCCTCCCTCCCCTCGCCTCCCTCCCCCCTCCCTCCCCCCCCCCCTCCACACACACTTCACTCCACAGGGCAAACCGACACACCTGCGTATTAAGTTGAGAGACGGGCGAAATTCAATCGCTGTCCTCTGTGACAGCGGCGGAACTTGGACGGGCTCATGACTTTGTTTGTTTTTTTATTTCCTTTGCCCCTTTTATTAAACGGAGCGAAACAAATTTATGTCGGCGTCTGTCTCCTTCGATAGCCGTTTAGTCCACAGAGCTAAATAAATATGAGCGCTTTGCGGCCGTAACGGATGATCTTAATAATTTGGTACTGTTGGCAAAGGCAGATCTTTGGCCTAACCGCTCGTCCAATCGTGTGCCCAGGGTCCATCTTCTTCCCCCTTTCTCCGGCGTCTCCGGTGTAGTGACAGCAGGGCTGTCTGTCTATTCACAGTTTACCTAGCAACAGCTCCTTCTGTGTCCTCTCAGCACCGCTCCCAGGCCTTTTCTTAGATCTCCGTTGATTGCCTAGCAACCTTTTTCTTCGGCACACAAGTACAACTGGTGATCTAGGAGCCGTGCAGGCTGGCTCCCCGAAGATGCTTTTGTGCTTTTCTTGATGGCAATCTCTCTGTTAGACACTCAGACTTAAGAAAACAGTCACTCACCTTGCTGTCCGTGGTTACAGTCGAACACAAACAGAGTGCATGTTGTCTGAGAGGCTTGTGTGCTGTCTATCAGCCAGGCTGCACCTCATTTCAAACCGTGGGGCGTCGGTTGGTGTGTGTGTGTATATGTGTGTGTCTGTTACTTCGATGGTTTAGGGATGCGTGTGTGTTTGTATTTATGGGTTTGTGTGTTTTTGTGCGTATGAGGTACACCTGTGTGTTTGTGTAGTTGGGAGTTCGGGGGATGTGTGTGTGTGTGTGCGTTGGCCCGGGGGTGCCTGTGTATGTATTTGGGGTGCAGAGGTTGCATGTGTGTGTGTGTGTGTGCGTGAGTATGTGTGTTTTCGGGGGGGGGTTGCGTGGGTGTGTGGGGGAGCTTTGGTTGGGCTGGGCTACTATTAAGCTGAATAAAATATGCATTTGAGAAACCACTTTGACAGCTTTCGCCTCATCTGCAAGTGGATTAAGTGCATTCATGTCCGACGCCATGATGGAAACGTTTCATATGGGACAGCAGCATAATAAGACGAGGCTAATCCTGACGCTTGCATCTTTATTGAATAGGACAGAGATGGACATGATGCGTTGCGAACACAGATGTTTTTCTTTACAATGTTCAAAAGCTGACAGCGTGAGGGATGGATTCCAGCATTGTTTATAATAATCACTCTGTGCTGCCGAGATTCGTTGGCGTGAGTAGCAGAATCCTATATCAGTTTGAGCCCCGGCCTGTAATTTTGAATTTTATTAAATTATATTATTTGCATCCACTAACAGAGTGGAAGCCATTTATAGTTATCTGCCGCTGTAATCAAAAGAGCTCCTAGAAATCGTACGCAATCAAAAGCACTCTCTTTCATCCCTCCGCAGGTTGATCGATGTGTTCCGCTCATAGAGACTTTCTCCGAAACTTTGTCCTGCTCTGCTAATCTGCAAAACAATGGAAAACCGCATGCCAGATCCCATTTTGGATTAAGAGATGTAATCTTCCAACTTGACGATAAAGACTATTTATGACCGCGACATTGCCGGTCTCGGGCGATAAAGCATTTATATCTGTAATCAGGATTCAATTTATGCTCTTCGAGTACCTCTCTGATGGACGGATTATCCGTACACTGCCTCCCCAGTGCACCGGGCCACCCGGGCTGTCCTCCTAAACAAGACGGCATAACGCAGACGGACAGTTGAACCGTAGGGATGGTTGGCTCCTGCCTTCTGACAGCCCCTGTTTGAAGCAGAGTTCACCATGCTGCAACTCCATGCAATACCCATGTGGGGGGAACGGGAGGCGACGTAAACTGCTACTGTGGGGGCCACCCCCCCCCCCCCCCCCTGAAACGGCATCTGGAAAGAAGTGGACTTCCCCTGCTTTTAGGGGCCGACAGCCGGACCCGCAAAGTGTGACGATGAGAATATATTAGCGTGCTGTACTGGAGCAGGAAGGTAAAGGTAATCTAGAAGTGTTGGCATAGAATGGCCGTCGCTCCCGGGGGAAATCAGCCGCTTCCCCCCCCCCCCCCCCCCCCCCCCCCCCCCCCCCTCCTACCACCGCTGCCCAGACATGCCTGCCTGCTGCCTGGCTGCTGCCTGCTGCTTGCTGCCTGTTGTCTGCCTACCTGCATACCTGCCTGCTGCTTCCGCTGCGACCAAAAATAACAGAGCAAAGTACGCGAGGAAGCGGGAGGCGGCATGGAGATGTGTGGAGACCCGAATCATACCAGCCACGCCGTCGCAACCTAATATCTGGATGCTCAGGGAGCTATTAAATGTTAACTATGTGAATAAATATGTGAGAGATTATTTCTCATACGTGGCTGATTTGATCGGAATATCAATTGGCCCTGCATGGAGTTGGAGAGTGTAAAAAAAAATAAAGGAACGCACGTTTAATTTGCACTTTGTAAATTGCGCAGGATCTAGAGGTAAATATTTTCTCGGGCTCTAACATGATCAGGAGAAGTCAGTCCAACCCTCTTCGCTAATTATGTGTACTTATTCCACGGGTATCACAAGGTGCACAGTAAATAAAAGAAATGAGCAATCGTGTCTTTGGTAGAGGGAGAAAAAAAGGTCTACTTTCTACTGTTTATTGTGCTTTCAACACAGTATTGAAGCAGATTCTCATCAGTCTCGTTAATGACAAGAGACCCGCAGTCCTGTATCTTACTTAAGGGAGAGCGACGGACGGAATCAATGGAGCAGCATTGAGGGATAACGTGGACTTAAGCCTGCATCTTATAAAGTCCAGACGTCCCGGCTTCCCGTGCCAGACCTGGAGAGCTTGCTAATAAGACCAACTCCTGCTTTCCAAGAGTCAGCAACACCAACGAGTTGTCCAAATAAAAATGTCAACCTCGCAATAAAACCAACTTCTTTTGTGCTATCACCAGGGCATGTTGTTCGACAGAGAGGTAAATAAATCAAACAAAAGAAAAAGCTTGTTATCTTCACACGACAGTGCTACCTACTCTGGTGAAGGAAGGAGCTGATTGTCACTTTGTGCGTTTGAATCGTGCGTGATGAGTCTAAATATGTCGCTGATTCAAGGCGTTGCTTCGTCTGATTGTTTCGAGGAAGCCGTAACGAGGTGTAATGAAAACAAATCAAAGCGCAAAATTATAAATGCATAATACAAGAATCTTGCTGGCGACAGTCGAGTGATCCTCAATGTGTTGACGATGAGGATGGTGGTGATGATGATGATGAAGTACAGGTAGTATAATGTAAACATGTGTTAACCCGACTGTACACACCGTTAAGTCTCACTGTAGCGTAGCGGCGTGGCTCCAGCAGAGGTGCCTCTGGCGAATCTATTCATGTTGTCGGAAAGTTTCGGGGTGAATACTTTAATTAAGCACAGGTGACAGACGATGTACTCAGGAGGCCCGATATGAAAGGTCACGCTCGGAGAGGAGAACAACAGGTAAATAAGGTCACCGTGGCGACAGAGGACAGCGCGGCTGGCCGCTGTCGTCGCGGTCCGTTGATCGGCGACCGTGCAGCAGGCTGCGGCTGATTGGTCTAATGACCTCAATTAATTAATTTACGACACTGTATGCGCATTGGTCGTTTACCACACTTTTATTTCATATTCATAAGCATCTTTTAAAAAAAGGGACGGAAAAATAACTCACATACACACACACACGCGCACACACACACACACACACACACACACACACACACACACACACACACACACACACACACACACACACACACACACACACACACACACACACACACACACACACACACACAGGCATACGTAGATGTAGTGTGACTGCAAAGCACAATGGTGATGTTGTTGTTGTTGTTGTTGTTAAAAAACATACTTTGTTCATTGATACGTCATGAGTGGCTGAGGATAGGGCAGACTATAATACAAGAGATAGAGAGTCACCGTATATTACATGAAGGTACTGTTCTCCGGAGTCCTCGCCTTCTTCTTCTAATCACTAAAATAATCCAGGACTCGAATTAGGGAAACACAAAGAGTCTGTTGGCAGGATGTGTCGGCTGTACAGGTGACACTCTGTCTGTCTGTCTGTCTGTCTGTCTGTCTGTCTGTCTGTCTGTCTGTCTGTCTGTCTGTCTGTCTGTCTGTCTGTCTGTCTGTCTGTCTGTCTGTCTGTCTGTCTGTCTGTCTGTCTGTCTGTCTGTCTGTCTGTCTGTCTGTCTGTCTGTCTGTCTGTCTGTCTGTCTGTCTGTCTGGTACTCTGCTGCCACTGCTTCATTTGTTCACACTTGTTTACCTTGGGTGGTTCAATTAAGGTGTTCTATTTTATTGAAATAAAAACACGACAGGGGACAGGGGGGGAGGGGGAGGGGGTGGAGGGTAGGAGGGAGAGTGGGGACCTCTGACTGACAGCACACATTAAATAAAAATAAAAAAGAGCGAACG
>NC_079422.1:24325594-24375594 GCF_026213295.1 Gadus chalcogrammus
AATGGCCTGGTGTCTGTATTCCCGGAGAATCCTTGATCTGTGAGCCTCTCGACCGGGTCTCCTGGGTCGTTAGTCTCCACCGGTCTCATCACAGCTCTTAATAACTCGCTGTGTCCGTACAACCTTGGTATCAGTCATGTGACGGCGGCTAATTAGCCCGTAGCCGTGGCGGTCCGGCCGGGCCGGGCTTTGACCCGGGGAAGATTGCAAGAGTAATCATTCAGGGTGTGAGCCCTGGGGGACATCCAAACAACATATTAAAAGTATAACGCTATATACTTAGTGGATCAAGGTAAAGTCAGAGGTGGAGATTTTATGTAATTGCTCAACGTCCGACAAAGCAGTGCATAGCGACGCTTCTGATCACGCCGTTCATATTATATTATGTTATATTGTTATATTATCATATTATTATTACATTCATATTATGAATGTCTACACATTGGTTTTCTAGGATTTGCATTCACATTAGACACATTAGGGTAGCCCGAACCATTCTGCCGGTGGTTTGAGTTCACTCTGCACAAGGGTCTGGAGAAGAGCAATACATTTCTTTCTGCTTCCGATAGGTTTTTTGCGGGATTCAATCACCAAGCTGGCTTTTCCCCTTGGCGCGCTATTGGCTGGTTTAGCACAATGACGACAGGGAAGCGACGGCAAGCAGCCAATCGCGTACAGAGTCAGTTTAACTAGGCCCTTTCAGAGCCCTATCACTCTGGGCCCCGTTGATCATGCCTCTTGTGCTGAAGAAAATGACGGCAGCTTCCCCCACACCAACATGTAATCTACGATTGAGCTTGGTCTGGCAATAGCCAGACTACTTTCACATACCATCCAATAGGAACTGTTTTGGATGAATACGTGGACTTTGGGGGTTCCCTTACCCCAGAATTACCAAAAAAGAAAATAAACAAAAATAAATAAGTCCATCCTTGAATTTTCCGCACATACAAATCTAGAGTGGCTGAATACGCTCAACCGTTTCTCTTTGAACTGCCTGATGCGTATCAGCACACAGACTGAGACCGTAACACCATAGTGTGGAGAATGGCCTGTCGTTTAGCGCAAAAAGACTTGGCAGAAATGGAACATAATATGCATAAGTATGTTTTAATTAGTGTATAATCCCAAGAATCGTCGTGATTTCGTTACCATAGAATGAGCCTTATATACATGTATATATATTCATAGCTCATCCTCCTCCGAGCCCACCATGTTGCCCACCGTAATCTCTATCTCATTTGTACGCTATCGCCTATAATTGTACAGACGGAATAACTAAATTGATCTATCTTGGATACGCAATGCAGTGCTAGATGAGGCCATCGCTTTGGGTATTTTTTTCTATTATTGAAATCACAAACTTGTGTATACGTTGATAAATTCATGAAGATGCAGGGGGGGGATCTTGCCTATGCAAGCCATATGCGTATACATAGATACTACAAATATGTCTATAAGGAACAATGTATACCCAGTTGGGAGTGGAGAATTTGGCACACAATGTATTTTTGGGGTAATAGTACCCCAACAGGAGCAAGACATTAGAAAGGTTGACTCCAAAAAAAAGTAGGAAGAGACCAAATACGTTGGATAGGTGATATTAACGCCATTTTACCCAGACCCCTTACCCATTACTGGTTCAAATAATCAAACAAACTTAAATCAATTCAAATATGAGGCAGGAGGTTAATGGGACCTAGAAAAACAATTAAACATTACTATTGCAATTATTCCCTGGTTCGGCCCTTGCTCGAATTAGAATGATTGGACTTTAGAGTCTGAACAACGCAAGCCACAGTCGAGGGGGTTGAACAGAACCAAAGGGGGCCACCTACTCACACAGGGGGGCGTCTAGCCACGTGTTAAGGTGAACCATGTTGACGTGATGCGTGAGCCGATGTTGAGTCAGTGGGTCGAAGCTCAAGCTCCCGGTGAAACAGAAGCGCTGAGGACTAATGAGTTGTTAAAACCAACATCACAGAGCGCTCACGGCTTGGCCCTGGCATAATGGTTGTATTTTCCTCCATGTCGGCCCTAATTGTTAGCAGTTATTCTCGGTCACAATACAGTTTCGGTCACGAAGCCGTGTATAAATAGTTTGGGAGTCAAGTGACAAAGCGTCCCCCAGCCTACAGATTGTAATGGCTGTGGGGCCAGAAGTCCAAATCCAGGGGAGTGAGATCATTAGTAAGATACATGTTACAGAGTAGAGAGGACCGTGAATGGTTTGGGGCCGGAAAGCCCTGGTTCAACGCTCTCAAGCGCTTCGGCACACTGCGCTCGCAGGAAAAATGGCCAGTGCGTTTGTGTTTGTGAGTGTGGGTGTATGTTTTTGCTATTCATGTCCCCGTATGGTGAGTGTGTGTGCGTGTGCGTGTGCGTGTGCGTGTGCGTGTGTGTGTGTGGGTGTGTATGTGTGTCATTGACGTTTATGTTTCCTAGTGTGTGTGTGTGTGTGTGTGTGTGTGTGTGTGTGTGTGTGTGTGTGTGTGTGTGTGTGTGTGTGTGTGTGTGTGTCTCTGTGTGAGTGAGTGAATGTGTGATGAATGCATTGTCGAACCGGATTTATATTAAATCCCATTATAGAGAAAATTCCCAGAAATGTAAGTCCCTAAAATCGGGTAAGTCTTGCGTATGTGACACAGTGTGCGGCTGGTGGTAACGCATGAGGCACATCCCACTGAGTGAATAACCATATGCTCCATACGTAATACGAGCAGACATTCTCTCGGCAGCACTGAGGATGCGGGTTAGCGAAGGACACTCAAACGTCAGCCCTGTTTTAAAGCACACCTCAACGTGACTTGAAGAGGCTGCACTGCCTTGGACTACAAATGTTACCAAAATGGGATTCAAACCTTAACATTTCCTAAAAAGTGTATCCGCCATCGTAGCATATTTAATTATTAACCGAATAGAACAGTGAATCAACTACATCATTGTGAAATCCACGTACAGCGTTGAGAATCAATAGGGTGAACCACTGCCAACATCTCTCCATGCCTCCATGCCACGGCAGGTTGAAGCATCTCAGCGAGATGAGAGGAGCAAGTTGTGGTGGGTTTTAACCGGTAGACACCGGGCTAAGCAACGCAAGTTCGAGTGTCTACAATGGCTCCACTTCTGGGAATATTGTTCAGGGAGCCTAGATGAAGTCTAAAATCCCAACACACGACCTATGAGAATTCTAATGAAGGAATTATTTTAATTAATTGCGTGACGCATGAACTGGAACCAAGGGGGAAACAAAGCAAACCAATAACGCAAATTCACTCCATCTGAGGAACAGGTTTTGCTGTGTGCCGTCGTGTGTGGATGAGGTATCCCGTTGAACGACACCGGCTTACAAACCACAACACAAACAACACAATACAAACACAAACACAAACATCTCAAACCAGTGCAGCGAGCGGGGGCCAGCGAGCCAGAGAGAGGATCTAACTGTTCATGGGAAAAAACAACGTTTGCGAGCTTGAACAGACGAACCACAAGACCAAGGGGCTTGGCGTGCCGGCCCCTGAAGGCTCAGCTCTCTGCGTTCGCACGCGGCCGCGGACGCAGAGAGCCGGCGGCAGCGCGGAGGACTTTCCGGTGTCAAACACGCGTGGACGAGAGGAGATCAATAGCGAGCCTCTGATCCTTGATGAAGTGCCCCTCTTCCCAGCTGCTAGAACAACCTCCCCTCCCTGATTTATCTCTGACGCTCCGTGCTTTACAGAACATGCAATATCCAGGTTTTTCCACTTCCCTCCAATTTTCTCTCCCAAATGCACTTGAGTGTTGGTTGGCCACTTCAATCCCTCTTTGGTGGGGGGGCGGGGGGGGGGGGGGGGGGGGCGTGAACTATCCAACACGCATGCATGCACACACACACACACACACACACACACACACACACACACACACACACACACACACACACACACACACACACACACACACACACACACACACACACACACACACACACACACACACACACACATACAGACAGCCACGTACACATCCCTGTATTCATAGGCTGTGGCGTAGCGATTGCACTGGCGTTGCACGGTAAACAGATGCGCGTCCCGTAGGTGTGCGCTCACAGTCTCCACACTCTCTGCCCTTTGAGGAGGCTTCCACAGACGCCTCTGGTGCTCTCCCTTACAGGAGTCACCTTTCTCTTAGAAAACAGTCCCCGTCCCTGCCTTTAATTTATGCATTATTCAGATTACACTATTGACTTGGTCATGTCTTGTGCTCGGCAAAAAGTGGGAAGATCAGGCCAAGATGACCGCATCGGCAGGCTGCGTCAGAATACTAATATGACGCCCACAACTATACCCTACACAACCTTGTATAACTGATCATATTCACAGATTCATCTAACCCAGTTTACCAGTCTGCAGTCGGTGCTGCTTTTGCCTAGCCTTCTACCTTGCCGGGGGAAAGGGGACGGACACTGAATCGAGGACACACAGAAACACACTATTGAAGAGGAGAGAAAAACAGGGGTGCTCTCCCATTTATCCAGCCCCCCCGGACAGAGAGAGAGGGGGAAACCGAGGGCCGAGCCACGCACGGCCGAATGGGTCTGTCTCCACCTGTTCCCAGCACGCGTCACCACAAATTACATGCAGCCAACTTTACAAATGTGTCCATCTGCACAGCAGCGCGCTCCGGCTGATATTGGCCTGCGAGAGGCAGCGTGACAGTAGGAGTCGTTGCCTTCCCTTCAGTCCATTTCCTCCGACGGCGAGGTGTGATTCAGGATGAGGGAGACTGCTAAATCAAACGGATTACACATGCTGCTCCGCATGAAGGAGGCTATCAACTCCGTCTTCATCTCCGGGCTCCGTATGGGCGCGTTTGCAAATAAAATGGCTGCTTTTCTGATATTTCAATTTTGGGTTGGCCGACTTTCGACATCGAAAGTGGAAACGGTAGACCGATGAATAAACTTAAGGCCGAGTTAAATGACTTGATACATTTCTTGTTCATCCGATAACACTGGGACTACTCAGATGTATCACGACTGCGGTACTTCTACTGCAGGGAAAGATCCCATCGCGCACAAAGTAATACACATGAACAATTAGCAGGCAATTAGTGCAGTAGCAGAGCAATTAATTAGTTAATTAGGGGATGGGCTGTTTATATTAACTGGAAGAGGGGAAAGGTGCAGATTTCTTGGTAATCGATATTTCTCTAACGCGTACAGCGGTTTGTCTCTTGCAACCTCAAAGATGGCATCAAATTAATAGAACAAAAAAAATCTGTACATGCAAACCGAAAGTGATGACAGGGGAAATAGTGTGTAAACTAGAATATTGATTTTAAAAGAAGCATTGCTGCTAGACTTTGGAATGTTTTTTATGAAGTGTTAATTCAGTTTGGCCATTGATAGATAGATACCTTTTGGCAGTTTAAAGTGAGTGAAAATCGACCACGCACCATTTTGGTGTTGAGAAATGAGTTCTTCCACAATTAGCTTGATGGCTTGCAAGCATCATTAGATTGTAGACCTTTAACTATGGTTAATTTTTCAAGTTGACAGCTAATGTTAGCCCGATTTGCTAAAGTATGGCGGGCCTAGAAATAAATCCATGATTAGAATGAGCAAAGTCATGCCCAAAGTAAGGCTATCTCAATCAGAAGTAACACGTACCAGTAAGAAAATAACAGTACAGATTAGAGGTTTTTCCACATATGTCTATGCTTTGCTGACCATTTCCTATTTTCTGTGGATGTAATTATGTTGTTTTCTAAATAATTAATAAATATTTCTAAGGGTGAATGCATAGCAAATAAAAAACTTGGTTATGATGTAAATTGGATGTTCAATATGTTTCAAGTCACAGTGTAGTTTACGACTTTCAGCCAAAGCAAACCCAAGCCGGGGCAGAAATGATTGCTTTTTTAACTTTAATTTAAGATGTTTTTACCCCAAGGGCAGAGTAGTCCATAGGTCTAGATCTGTCCTTTCTCATTCTGTGTGCTGTCTCCCACCCCACTTTACATCATCCACAGGCGAGATGTGCTGCCCTTATTAATACAAGCTGCTCCACAAGTACACAAACTGCCACTGGCTGTCACATACATTATTTCCATTTAACCAACTTGGACACTTTTTTTTGGCTGTGGCTTTTTCCGTGGGATGCTTTCAGCACAGCAGTGCACTACAAGCAATATCCTCACAGCGAGAAGCCCAGGGAAAGCAATGAAACAGTGGAAAGGCACAGTCCGGCAAAGTGAAACTCGGAACGCTATGTTTCAGCTGATCATGCTCTGCCACAACAGAGGGACATTAACGAGAAGTAAATAAACAAAGGCTGTTCGTTTATGCATGGGAAGAAGATCACTGCAGTAATCTGCTGTCTCAAATCTCCTTCTGAAAAGTGACAATGATAGTTTAAGTGCTGGCTAGATCTTATTGAGGACTACTGATGACATCAGGGGCATTTATGACGCTTTTGTTTGTGTGGTGTGAGTCCTTGGCACTTCTCTGTTACATGACAAGCTGTCGCATTCTTCCCCCGGCTCCCTGTGGGTGATTGAGTATTAACAAAATAAATTGAGCTACAGCCACAACAAATGAAATGGTGCAAAAGTACACTATTGGTTTTCTGATGCTCGCACCTGCTTGGAAAATGCATTGACTGAGGGGAGCACGATTGCTTTGGTTGTTGTTGTTGTTCCTTTGGTGAATGATACCCAGATGATTGAACCCAACTACCAAAGAAACCAAACTAGCATTCAGCACTCTCAGGGGTATATTTTTCCAGTGTCATGTCATGCTACTTCGGTGTTGTTGCATTATATTCTGAAAGTGCACGTCACGGCATGTAGCTGTGAGAGGGGGGAAACGGAATACAGCAAGGAGCTGTCTCAGCTCCTTACCTCTGATAGGCTATTAGTCATTCTCACTAGCAGAAGGCTCCATTCAGTTTAACATTTAATGTTCCCAAGTCACATCCGAAGCTATGAGATAAACACACCGTATCACCTCCGGGCTGCTATACAGACCTTTGGAAAATTCTCCATCAACTGAGGTTTTTTTCGTCGAAAGACAGAAGATTCGTCTCTGTTTTTTTTAGTTTTTTCCTACCCTCCCCGACGTGATGCCCTACATGTAAACCATCCAGCCGTTCCCCCGACCCACAGATCCACTCCTCATGCAGATTCTCGACAGCACCTCAAGACTCTAGTGTTCTTGAGGCAAAATCTGCTAAACAGACTGCAGAGGATGGCTCGATTATTGCAGTCATGCAGAATTAAAAAGAACTTTCAATGTCTGCAATGAACCCCCACCACCCCAGCCTCAATCCCCATCCCCCCACAACCACCCACACACACACACACACACACACACACACACACACACACACACACACACACACACACACACACACACACACACACACACACACACACACACACACACACACACACACACACACACACAGCCCCCCCCGCCCCTGTCTGAGCCTCCTCACTGAGCTATGTTGACATATACAACTGAGTAGGAATATGCCTTGTGTGTCTGTGATGGGTCCGTCGTGAACTGCCCACATGACAGGACTGCACTTGACAGTCCATCGTTCCCTAGCATACTGTGTCCTGTTAATCAAACTTAGCGATGCTGCCAAATACAAGGGGGGGGGGACATGTATGGACAGTGGAAGATAGATGGGCAGAATTATAATGCATGGGGGGAAAAAAAGAGTACACAGGCAAAAAGATAGCTAATTAAGCATGATCTAATTGATTGGGCATTCTGTCAGGCTCTCTGTCTCACTCATGCCGCAAAGTAGTTTACAGCCAGAACTGCTCTGCCGTGAGAAATTACATTTGCACATAACTGTTGCTTTGGGTGTACATATTTATATATATACACGTGTGTGTGTGTGTGTCTCTGTGTGTGTCTCTGTGTGTGTGTGTCTCTGTGTGTGTGCGCGGGTGTGTGTGTGTGTGTGTGTGTGTGTGTGTGTGTGTGTGTGTGTGTGTGTGTGTGTGTGTGTATGTGTGTGTGTGTGTCTCTGAGTGTGTGCGTGCATGCGTGTATGTGCGTGCGTGCGTGCGTGCGTGCGTGCGTGCGTGCGTGCGTGCGTGCGTGTGTGTGTGTGTGTGTGTGTCTCTGAGTGTGTGCGTGCATGCGTGTATGTGTGTGTGTGTGTGTGTGTGTGTGTGTGTGTGTGTGTGTGTGTGTGTGTGTGTGTGTGTGTGTTTGTGTGTGTGTGTGTGTGCACACGTGTGTGTGTCTTTTCAACTAAGTGGTCCGGGGGTGCATCCACACGAGGTAAGTAGCCGAAGCACAATCACGTATGAGACCATTAGCATGCTAAGGAACCAAGGCGGTGCGACGCATATTTAACTCTTCTAGGTCACTCGGCCCTCTGGTCTTTGTGGAGATGCATGCAGCGTGAGCGTGCGTGCGGCAGGAGCAGAAGACACTGTGTGGCTGCAGACTTCCGCGGAGTAGGTGGAGACAGACGCACACGAACGATCCCCGGGAAGACACGCACAAACAAACAAACAGCAGCGGCCGAGGGGACACCAAACTTTTTTTTCTGTGTTTGCCACAAACAAACGAGCCAGACGGTGCCAGCTGTCGCTGGAGACCCCCGGGATTGAGGGGAGAGGGGGGGTTGGGGGCGGGGGGGGGGGGGTCACCTGCACAGGGACCCGATCCAGTTACTTTCTATAATTACGTTTTCCACAGCGAGCCATTTCTCATGCCGGAAAACTACAAAGATGTGCTGTTTTAATTAGCCGACCAAGCCGTCGCTAATAAGAAGTTGGTGCAAAAACTGTTCCCACAAACGAGGCTCTCTGTGCAGTGACCTTCCCCGAGCCCAAACCCTCTCCCCCACAGCCTGAGTCGAGGGCCGGATGAGAAGAACACGCTGTTTTTCTTTCGTTCCCTGAGAACAATTTACCTCTGCCGCCTCTCTGTGGAAACGGCCTTCTTCTGGAGGTTCGCCCGGTCATACCTCACACTCCCTGGACCCCGAGATGGTGTACGTGTAGGGCCCAGTCCCGTTCACCAGCACGTCCATCGTCTCCGAGTGGGACGGCTTGTAGTCCACGTAGTACTCCTGCAGGGGGGAGCTCACTGAGCGATTGGTCTCCCGCGCTTTCTTCTGTCGCTTTGTGACCGACGAGCGCTGCTGGAGCTGCTTGATACTGCTGGGGTAGCGCTTCCACGACACGTAGATAACCAGGAGAATTATGGCCACGGATAAGAGCAGGGCCACGGTGCCGGCTATAATCTTGTGAAAGGAGACGTACTCCGTGTCTGGCGGCGGCGGCGGTGGGGGTGCCGTCGGGGACCCCCCCGTGGGAGAGGGCACGGGGGACGCTGCCTTGTTCCACGTCGACCGTTCGTCCGGCCCGGAGGGGGAAGGGGCGACGGAGGGCTGGGCCTGGGCCGGCGTGGTGCTGCTGCTGGCGTCCGTGAAGTCTGTGGTGTCCGTGGAGGTCGCGGTGACGGAGGTGGGGTCCGTGGTGCTGGCGCCGGTGGTGGACGTAGCGGCGGCGGCGGTGGTGGTCGGCCTGGTCGTCATGGGTGCGACGGTGGGTCGGCACGTTTTGGCCGCCGCTACCACGTCGTCGGCCTTCTCCCCTTGGACCTCCTTGGGGCCGGAGCAGATCATGGCCGACTCCTTGTTGCCCTTGAAGGTGCGCAGCCAGGCCACCAGGGGGCAGATGCTGGGGTTGCAGAACCACACGTTGCCCGCCAGGCTGATGGTGGTGAGAGAGATCCAGGCGTTGACCACCTGCTGGGACACGTTGCTCAGCTTGTTGGAGTCCAGGTTGAGGGTCTGCAGGTTGGGCAGGCACTGGTACGTGCTGGTCTCCAGCTCCTGCAGCTCGTTCCCCGACAGGTCCAGCTTGTGCAGCGAGGTCCACATCCAGGGCAGGCCCTGGGTGATGGACTTGATGCGGTTCCACTGCAGGTAGAGTGCTCTGAGGTTGGTCAGGCGGGGGAAGTGGGCGAAGTTGATCTTGGAGAACTGATTGTGCTCCAGGTGGAGCTCGATCAGCTTCAGCAGGCCGGCGAAGGCGTTGCGCGTCAGACTCCTCAACCGGTTGTAGCCGATGTCCAGGAACTCCAGGTTACGGCAGTCCAGGAAGACGCGCATGGGCACCGTCTTCAAGGAGTTGGACCTCAGGTGGAGGCTCAGCAGCTTGCGGAGGCCCTGGAACTGCCCCGGCTGCAGCGCCTGCAGCTTGTTGTACGAGAGGTCGAGGTTGCGGAGGTTGGGGATGTCGTTGAACGTGTCGTTCTGGAGCACGGTGATCTTGTTGGAGTTGAGGATGAGCTCCTTGAGCCTGCGGACCCCGTGGAAGGCCTGGCTGTCCACCTCGCTGATGTAGTTGTGGTCGAGGTACAGCCAGACCAGCTGGTTGAGCCCGGCGAATTGGCTGGCCCGCAGGCCGGCCAGGCTGTTGTAGCGTAGCGAGAGGCCCTGGGTGCCCACCGATACGTTGTGGGGCACGTCGCGGAAGGCGCTGGACTCGCAGTAGATGATTTTGCCGTCGCACCGGCAACTAGGGGTGCAGGGCCGTTCCCGTGCCCCGTTCGGGGGGGTGCACAGGCAGACTGGCAGCAGGACGGTGACGGCGAGCCATCTTAGAAGCAGAGGAAGTCCTGCAGACACACGGAAATACACACCGCACACACACAAAAAGTGAAAAGGTGGGGACAAGGGAAACTTGTGTTCTATCTTGCATGGTGGTTCTGTGACATGATGGACTAGAATGAGGTGTGATAGACTCGGATTGGTTAATAACTAGATAGATTAACTCAATGAGTCCCCATTAGCAATCTTACCACCCCACCCCCCATGTATGGCTAGTGCATAAATTAAGGTAAATGGAAACATGGGAATCCATTTAATTTGCACATCGCTGCTCAGAATGGATATGTTCCCCTCTTTATCACTGGGAATTGCGTTTTTCCGGTTGCATCAGCAGAAAACGCTGATGCATAATCTAATGCATCAAGCACGATCTATAGTTGGTCAAAGGCAATCATGTGAAAGACGTATTTTTAACCTGCAATCAGTGCTCAACTAACACCGGGCGGATAAACCTGAGCTGCTGAAAGGTGAACGGTAGGCATCAGTGGTTCAGTCCGCCTCTGGCATTATTCCCCTAAAACGCTACGCATCGCAAGAGGAGATGGAGAAACGGATGCTGCGAGTTTCCAAAGACTCTGATTCCCACCGTGTCCAAAAACAAGACCTTCATGCAGCAGCGACACATGTCACCTTCACACCGTGCGTGTGTACGTACCCATGTTGGCGACCCAATATCGGCTCTTCCTCATGCTGAGAGCGCTCTGTTGCACGCTGCGTCCCGAGTCCACATGTTTTCACTCCAGGTCGGTCCCCAGTAGTTGGGTCTGCACCATTACGTCTCTCTCACCAGTAGCGCACCACTTCGTGCCGCTGTCGCGTCTCTGCCGCGCGGCGCACCTGTCGGACATAGACGCGTCGCGGAAGACGCGCAACCGAGCGGAGTTTCCTTGATCCCAAAATGCGCCCGGCTGCGGACATCCACCAAAAGCCCCCTGAGTAGCGAGTTGAGTTGATTCAACAGGATTTCAATTCGGGGATTTTTTTAGTTTTTTGTTGAGCGATTGTACTTTTCGGGGTTAACGACCACCGCAGCCTGTAAGTGTTTCTCTGGTGTTGAAACAGAAACGTAGAAAGATAAGGGCTTGGGGAGGAATTATAATCCGAGTGGAGATGTCCGGGAGATCGATGGTTTTCCTCGTGAGGAGATGCGCGCTGACTGTCGTGAATAATCTCGCGGTGCGGTGGCGTTGAGGATGAATCCGGTGTGAAGGTGGTGGTTGGGCGCACTGGCGCGTTTAGAGGAGCTGCAGCGCCCTCTGCCGGCCACGGAGCGAAGCGAAGCCCTCGTCATAACTCAACACCTTCTCAAGGGAGCAATTAACAACCGACTAATTAAATAAGGGTTGATGTATGGGGTTAAACCATCCAACTACTTGTTTATTTAAAAAAAAATGGAACCACCCAGATGTTTTATGGATCTTTTTGATGGAATGATTTGATGGAAATACATCCAAATAGACGCTAGCAAGTAGGCCCATCAGACGTTGATAAACGTTAAGTGGGGAAAACGTTGGTTAATGAAGGAAAATAAGTAGGCTACCAATAAATACTTTAGTTTTAAAATCCTCAAGGATGAGACGCAACCAGATGTTTCCCTTTATCATATTCATGTTAGTTCTTCTTTCTTTAATTCTACTTCATCCTCTTGATTTTAATATAAAAGGATTATCATAATAGCCATACGACACATCGAGATGTAATAACACATTTCCCTGGAAGGCTTAATATTTGAAACCGTATGGATCTGATTTGCATCGGAAGACTGGGGCGACCTGACATTGCGTATCTGCCGTCTACACCCCCGCACTTCGATTTAAACTGTATGCATTTATGAATGCGTAAATAATCCATGAAACACAATGCTCGCAGTGCCGCACACACAAAGACATCTGTTTTTCTGCTACCGTCATTCTAACCTTAACAATGCAGGCCATGATGATCTCTCCTCTCATATCCCATGTGAAGTTTAATCTCAGCCTCGAAACCTGCCGCAATAATTCTGATTAAAGTCATTAAACAGATCTATATACACAATCCCCCCCCCCCACCCCCCAATCACACACACACACACACACACACCGACACACACCGACACCGACACACACACACACACACACACACACACACACACACACACACACACACACACACACACACACACACACACACACACACACACACACACACACACACACACACACACACACACACACACACACACCGCCCTCTTCCAACCCAGTCCTATTCTAATCATGTCATTTCATGTAAAGGCCAGTATATGCAGAGGTAGCAGGAAAGGGCAGTGTTCCATCCTGTGTCTGGTGTGAGGAATGGCCCCCCCACCACTCTGAGCAGCAGTACCACTCTGTAACGGCCCACATACTGGCCGCTAGTGCAGAGCCTCCTCTCGCATACATGCATGGAAAACTGTTCACATGTGTTAGTGTGTGTCTGTGTGTCTGTGTGTGTGTGTGCATGCATGTGGATATGTGTGTGTGTGCGTGTGTATTTGTGTGGTGTGCATGCGTGTGGATGTGTATGTCTTTGTGTGTGTGTGTGTGTGTGTGTGTGTGTGTGTGTGTGTGTGTGTGTGTGTGTGTGTGTGTGTGTGTGTGTGTGTGTGTGTGTGTGCATGCATTTGGATGTGTGTGTGTGTGTGTGTGTGTGTGTTTTCATGCATGTATGTGTGTGTGTGTGTGTGTGTGTGTGTGTGTGTGTGTGTGTGTGTGTGTGTGTGTGTGTGTGTGTGTGTGTGTGTGTGTGTGTGTGTGTGTGTGTGTGTGTGTGTGTGTGTGTAACTTTCCACCGGCTCCGGGCTTGGTTGCCGTTCTGGGGCCGTAGTGAAGAAGCAGATGTTGCTGGTTCGGTAGAAGCCCAGTGTCGTTCTCCTGAGTTATTTTTAATTTGTGTGGATCCGCCGGGCCGCGGTATAAGGCGAGGCCGCTGCCTTCGCCTCCGGCCATCCATCAGTCGGTCACGTCTGACGACATGGTCATGATAAATCATCAGACTATATCATAATCACTCCTCCCACCCCACAGGGCGGTTTCAGAAGACTCAAAGGGGCCTGATGAAGAACCGGATCAACCTTGACGAGGCGGACAGGTCTCTCTGTCCGCCGTAAAAGGTTGGGCCGGCACACACCTCCGCCTACCACCACCTCAGCCTCCGGATTGCACCGCATGAATTTTTAATGGTTGTCTGTGACTGACTGAGATCTAAATAATGGAGCGGGAGACTGACCTGCATCCATGCAAGATGATGAACCTGGTGTGTGTGTGTGTGTGTGTGTGTGTGTGTGTGTGTGTGTGTGTGTGTGTGTGTGTGTGTGTGTGTGTGTGTGTGTGTGTGTGTGTGTGTGTGTGTGTGTGTGTGTGTGTGTGTGTGTGTGGGAGTGGGGGGGAGAGGGTTGTGTGTTTGTGTGTTGGTGTGTGCGCGCACGCGTGTATAAATTGCTTAAGCTCATATATTACGGATTTTATAATCTTCAGAATGTATCGTCACTGCAGTGATTCATGAGTCACTTTGATCAGATTACTATGACTAAAATAAATCAGCATACAAACAATGTAGATATTTATCCCCCCACCCCTATAATATGAAATGGTGATAAAATCGTAAGAGCAATCACTTCGACTCGAGATCAAAATAAAGCAGCAATAACGGGCCGGCGTCCTGATCTCCCCTCCCCATCAGCGACGGACCATTGCATCGCTTCCCCGTACTAAATCCACTTCATATCATATCATCACTTCACGTACAGCTCAACACCTCCTTCCAATCGGTAGCACAGGACCGCATTGATGTGCGTTGTGTGGAGGCGCGAGGGGACCCAGACGTGGGCAGACGTGGCCTGCTGACGGCAGACACTCTCAGTAAACCCGGGATTAGATGGAGTTGACAGGCGGTCCCCGTCGCCTCCGCAGCTGACAGCCTGCCGGTTCCCCAATCTCCTACATCCCCTCCTCGCACCACAACCACAACCGGCGCCTGGAGGGAGGACAGGACGTCGCTCCGCCTGGGGGACTGGCCTCAGGAGGCCGAGGGGAGGGAAGAGCGCACCGTTCCTCCTCCACACACCCGCACATCACCCCTGTTCCATGGGCCATGTGACAGGGTTTCATGTTGTAATGGGTTACCATGGAGACCGTCACGTGAGGGTCCCCGTGGAGACCGTCATGTGAGGGTTCCCATGGAGACCTTCATGTGAGGGTGTCCGTGGAGACCGTCATGTGAGGGTTACCATGGAGACCGTCACGTGAGGGTTCCCAATTCCCATGGAGACCGTCACGTGAGGGTTCCCATGGAGACGTCACGTGAGGGTGTCCATGGAGACGTCCTGTGAGGGTGTCCATGGAGACCGTCATGGGTTTCCATGGAGACCGTCATGTGAGGGTTACCATAGAGACCGTCATGTGAGGGTTTCCATGGAGACCGTCATGTGAGGGTTTCCATGGAGACCGTCATGTGAGGGTTACCATGGAGACCGTCATGTGAGGGTTACCATGGAGAGCGTCATGTGAGGGTGTCCATGGAGACCGTCATGTGAGGGTTTCCATGGAGACCGTCATGTGAGGGTTCCCATGGAGACCGTCATGTGAGGGTTACCATGGCACCGTCATGTGAGGGTTACCATGGAGACCGTCATGTGAGAGTTTCCCTTTTGAACGAAATGTCACTTCTGAAACAACAGCAGAAGTGACCTTTAATTAGCATTCAATTGACTCTACCTTTCCTACCTGCTACAAATACAACGACTACAACAATGACTAACTAAAACTAAAAGGCCTACCACTGGTATTAATAGTACTACTATTGCCAATATTATAAAATATTATGTAACCATACTGCTACTATTGCTGTCACTACTTCTAAAACTAAGACTACTACTACTACCTTCTTCTAGCTACCACTACTACTACTACTACTACTCTATTACTACTACTACTACCAGAGACCTGCTGGTTTTCTAAACCGCTTGTCACTTCTCTTTACATACACTAGGGGGTGCTGTGTCCTCACATGCCGGCTCAAATCTTGCAGAAACTGTCAAGGCCTTACAAGACAACCGTGTCCGTGCCCAATGCAATAACGCCCGAGCACGAATAATAAGTGCCCTACTTATAAGCGCAGCTAAGGAATATCTAATTCGAAACAACCATTTAATAGAAACACTTATAATGTCATTGTCTTCTTTTTTTCAAAAGCCTCTTCATCAAACTGAAAAGGTATTGACTGTTTATTTGAATAAAAACAGCATTGTGGTTTTTCTTTCATAACACGCAACCTTGTGGATTTGCTTTTAAACACATAGGAGCATCCTACCTCCTGCTTCCTAAATAGGAGAAGCAGCACTTAGTGTCTGTTAATCTTTATACAACAAAGGACTTGGACAAACAAAAGATTGGACGGATGAGTGACGGTTTGAATGGACCGACGCACGGATGAGAGAATAAAGGTGCTGCTATGAATGCAACACCTCACTCTACAGCAGCGCACAGATGAACCCATAATGTTCAAGGTCACCTGTTATGTCACACAAACACACTCTGTGTGTGTGTGTGTGTGTGTGTGTGTGTGTGTGTGTGTGTGTGTGTGTGTGTGTGTGTGTGTGTGTGTGTGTGTGTGTGTGTGTGTGTGTGTGTGTGTGTGTGTGTGTGTGTGTGTGTGTGTGTGTGCGTGGGCGTGTGCGTGCGTGTGTGCGTGCTTGCTTGCGTGAATGTGTGTGTGCGCAGCCTCCTTACTTGGAGCACTAATTGCGTCCACTGGTTTCGGCTTCCCAAGGTAACACACGAGCAAACTGAATTTAAATCTCACAACCTCCCCAAGCCTTTACTGCCTTGTGCTCAGCAACACGTTAGCAGAAACATCCATTTGCTTATTACAAGCCCTAGGAGACCTGATCTGTACATTGAAGTGAACTTCTGAAAAACGAATTTAAGTTTAATTTAAAGGTTTGATATTAGACATGCAGCCATGCATCTAGAACAGGCCTAATACTTTTATTGCTGAAATATGATGGATCAAAGGTAGGTATACCTATGCATGTCTATATGTAGTTATCAGGCCATATACAGCCTGTAAAATGAATCATGGCATATACATAAATATGCCTCTAAACTATAATGACACGGTTTTTAATCGCTCCCAAGAAACCAAATTCAATTCAATTATGCGACTTCTTACTTCACTTCAGTGTCTGGACAATGTGGGCATTACGATGAATCCGCGGGCGCGCGTGCGTAAGTGTGTGCGCTGTATGCGTGTGTGTGTTTGTGTGCGTGTGTGTGCGTGTGTGTGTGTGTGTGTGTGTGTGTGTGTGTGTGTGTGTGTGTGTGTGTGTGTGTGTGTGTGTGTGTGTGTGTGTGTGTGTGTGTGTGTGTGTGTGTGTGTGTGTGTGTTTGACTGTGCGTGTGTTTGGAGGGGGCTGAGCGCGCATGAATGTGGCACCAATAATATAGAGACGGAGAAGGGAGAGAGAGAGGGAGCGTGAGAGAGAGAGAGTTAGAGGGAAAGAAATAGAGAGGGGGGAGGGATGTTAGAGAGAGAGAGAAAGAGAGGGTGAGAGAGAGAGAGCGAGGGAGAGAGAGCGACTGAGGGACGGAGAGAGAGATAGGGAGGGATTGAGAGAGAGGGATGGAGGGAGAGAGAGAGGGAGGGAGTGAGAGCGAAAGGGAGGGGGGGAAGGAGAGAGAGCGACTGAGAGATGGAGAGAGAGAGAGAGAGAGAGAGAGAGAGAGAGAGAGAGAGAGAGAGAGAGAGAGAGAGAGAGAGAGAGAGAGAGAGAGAGAGAGAGAGGGAGAGAGAGAGAGAGAGAGAGAAAGAGCGAGGCAGAGAGAGCGACCGAGGGACGGAGAGAGAGAGGGAGGGAGGGAGGGAGGGAGACGGGTGCATGTGAAATGTTGGGGAACTGTCTTATTCGCGCTCAAACGGATTATTGCGCATGCAGCAGGAAAGACTATAGCAGCTGAAAGTAAGAAAATCGGGTATAGGTGAAGGCGATCTTCTTCTCAGGGATTGGGCACAAACCCGCGGGTTCTGACGTGCAGAGGCTGCTGTGGAAACTTGGATCAAATTGTTTTTTCCCCCTGCTTGTTGGTGACACAGTTGATGGCCGTCATGCGGATCGAGTCCGTCGGTCGGTTGTACATTTTGCGTTTTCGCATTTTATAAAAAACAGTTGGATGTGTTCTTCACATCTTTACTTCAGAGGATTACTATTTCTCCCAGTGACTATGGGTAAGTGTTAAAGCCTCTTGAAATATCATCTTTCATTTTTTTGTCAAAAAAAAACAAACTCAAAGGGGTTATCTGATCATGATGTTATTTGCTGGCCTATTCCTGCGGGGGCTTTTGACAGTATTTTTTATCATGGATAAATTCATAAGCCTAAATCTTTAAAAAGTAAACTGCCTTCTGGTCCCCCCCCCCCCCCCCCCAGGGTCCCTGATGTGGGACTGGAGGCTATCCTGTCTGCTTCTTCACATGGCTGTGTTGCTTCTGCTCAGCAAGGGGGAGAAGATCTGCCCCGTGAGCTGTCGTTGTGAAGGGAAGATCGTTTATTGCGAGTCAGGCATCTTCCAAGACATCCCTGTAAACATCTCCACGGGCTGCCAAGGTTTATCGCTGCGCTACAACAACCTGCTGGTTCTGCTGCCCTACCAGTTTGCACATCTGAATCAGCTGGTCTGGCTTTACCTGGATCACAACGCCATCAGCGTCATCGATGCCTTGGCGTTCCGCGGCATTCGCCGGCTCAAAGAACTGGTCCTCAGCTCCAACAAGATCGCGCACCTGGAGAACAACACCTTTGGCTCCATACCCAACCTGCGCAACCTGGACCTGTCCTACAACCTTCTGCAGTCCCTGCAGCCCGGCCATTTCTACGGCCTACGGAAACTCCAGAACCTCCACCTCCGCTCCAACGGATTGAGGCAGATCCTCGTTCGCACCTTTCTGGAATGTCGCAGCCTGGAGTTCCTGGACCTGGGTTACAACCGATTACGGAGTCTCAACCGCACGGCGTTCCTGGGCCTGCTGAAGCTGAAGGAGCTTCACTTGGAGCACAATCAATTCTCCAGGATTCATTTCTACCTGTTCCCGCGGCTGTCGAACCTGCAGGCCCTCTATCTGCAGTGGAACCGCATACGAGCCATCAATCAGGGCTTGCCTTGGACCTGGCATAAGCTGCTCAAACTGGACCTTTCAGGGAACGAGATCCAGACCCTGGACCCGGAGGTGTTTCGGTGTATGCCCCATCTGCAAATCCTCAACCTGGAGTCAAACAAACTCAGCAGTGTGCCGGTGGAGGCGGTCGCGGCGTGGACCTCCCTGACCACCGTCAGCCTGGCGGCCAACGCCTGGGACTGCCGGCCAAGCATCTGCCCGCTTATGGACTGGCTGAAGGCCCTGAAGGACCCCAGGGACATCAGCATGATCTGCAGCCACCCCAAGGCCTTCCAGGGCGAGCGGGTGGTGGACGTGCTGAGGAACCACTCCCTGTGCGCGCTGGAGGAGGAGCCGACCACGCCCCTGTCCACCACCGCACACCTCGCCCAGGGCCAACCCGACTCCGCGGTTAGCACCACCACCACCGCCACACACCTCCCCTCCGGGGACATCCAAGACATCGAAAGCCCCCCAGGCGCCAACATGACCAGCCTGCCCGCCTCCGACGCCGCGACGGGCCGGGGACGCACCACGACCACGACCCGGGCTCCGGACACCACCACCACCTCCCCACGGGCCCCGTTTCCTGGAGTATCGTCGCCGACGTTCGCCCCGGAGCCTGAGTTTGAGCACATGGCCTTCCACAAGATCATCGCGGGCAGCGTTGCACTGTTTCTGTCGGTGTCGTTGATCCTGTTGGTTATTTATGTGTCCTGGAGGCGCTATCCCAACACCATGAGACAGCTGCAGCAGCAGTCGGTCAACCACAAGCGCCGGAAAAAAGCCCTCAAGCAGGAGGTTGACCCGAACTCCCAGATGCAGGAGTACTACCTGACTTACCATTCCAACTCGGAGACCATGGACTCCCTGGTGGGCGAGGCCAGGCCCTGCACCTGCACCATCTCAGGCTCCATAGAGTGTGAGGTCTGAGGTCAGACTACCAGCACACCCTCCCAGAATGTTTGTGGGCTTTTTTCTTAAGGGGCAATTGCAAGCGAGGGGGGAAATGACATCGACCGGTTTTCCGTTGGATCCATCCTATGGTCTTGCAAAGTGTTAAAGAAATGCATGTGTACGCTCTGCGTCCAGTTTGATGGATAACGCTGGTGTTCGTGGAGGCTTTAAATTGGGAGAGGTCCCTTTTTGAGAGAACTGGCCCAAACTGACTTGATGTGATACCTTATGTATAAAAAAATGATATCTTAATTCTCTGAGAGACCTACGAGAGAGACTTCGTAAGAGAACCGAGCTCTACCGTCTTGTAGAAATGGACTGGAACAGACAATGAAACCGTGGATATGTTACATTCATTCAAATCATCTGGATCCTAATCACACTGTAGGCTTCCTCGCAAAGGAATTACAATGTGTGTGTGTGAGTGTGTGCATGTGTGTATATGTGTGTGCTTGTGTGTGCTTCTGCGTGTGTGTGTGTGTGTGTGTGTGTGTGTGTGTGTGTGTGTGCATCTTAGGGCTTGCGTGTGCTTCTGCGCGTGTGTGTATGTGTGTGCTTGTGTCTGCTTCTGTGTGTGTGGTTGTGTGTGTGTGTTAATGTGTGTGTGTGTATGTGTATGTGTATGTCTATGTGTGCGTGCGTGAGTTTGTGCGTGCATGCTCACACGTCACACACATACAGACACATACATCCACGCACATACATACACACACACACACACACACACACACACACACACACACACACACACACACACACACACACACACACACACACACACAAACACACACACACACACACACATTCCCTACTTCAGAGACTCGTGGGGCAGTACGTCTTTGTGTGGAGCAGCCATGGGAGCTTATTGTCACCAGTGTGTCGATTCAAACTGCTTAAAATGTAAACCCAAGAGCAGAATCATCGCAGAGAAGCCTCAATGTGTCCTGGAGAGGCAGTGTGTCCTGGGATACTGTGCATGACCTTATTCAATGAAAGACAATGAGATTTTATTCCAATTCATTTTACGATATGAAATACTCTACCTCAGTTCTTCTTTTGGAAAAGGGAGGAGCTGAATCCAGTGTAAAGTCTCAGGACTAATGTTGTTTTCTCTGAGTGTGCAACGTCGTCCACTGGTCCGTTCAACTCACAGTCGTCGTCCGTGCCATTGATGATGTTCATTTCCATGGACCGTTTCCTATTGTTTCCTGTCATCACTGTAGACAACGTGGGTCAATAGGCATTCTATGTGTGGTGAATGTATACTTCAACTGCAATTTATAAAGCTTTGTTGATGACGACATTGTTGTGTTATTGATGTGCCCGAATAATTCTCGCCCACTGGATACAGCGGCGGAGCCTTTGATTAATGTCACGTCCGCCGCCTGCTATTTGGTCAATCCCTTTGCAGACAGCGGCTGTATTTCCTTCGTTCTGTGCTCGGTGTCACCATTAAAACCTCACACGAGCTGTCAGGGGTAAATCAACACAGCCCCCGTGCTCCGTTACCCAGAAGAGGTTTTCTTTCATGGGCGCCATGTGACTTTTCCCCCAAAAAAAACGCCAAAAAGACTTTAATCAGAGATCCATTGTGCGTGCAGCGTTTCTAGCGTTTGTGCTCTGAGGGAGGACGCAGGCTAGGAAGGTAGCCGTGCGCGTGGGCTACGGGTCAGGGCATCCTCACTAGCTCAGACAATAGCCTTCATCTGGGTCTAGTTTGCTTCACACTCCTTCCGCCCCGACAATGGCTGCCCGTGTCTCTCAGTAAAGGGCAGAGTGAGGCTGAGTGTTGAGAGGTGTTGAGAGAGGGATGTTTGTTGGTACTGGAGTACTGTGGGGGGCGGGGGGTCTTATCCTCCCTTCCAGCATGTAAACATATTTCATCTCCTCTGTCTGATCGAAATACATGCTGTTCGGGGTGAGCTCTGAGGATATAAAATACACCCCCTTTTATTACTCACTGGCTTTTTTTATATAGCTGTTTTTTGTTCTGTAATACGGAAGCCATACATTATCTTGACAAGACCCCCCATTGTGAGGGGAGTTCATAGGACTAGGGGAGGCCTTCCTCATCCCGTCCTCTTCATCATTGCCACACCTCTGATGGGAGGTATTTATAAAATGCCTGCCTGGTTGATGGCGGTAATCAAAAGGATTTATGCCTCACATAATTGACTTTCCAAACATGACTCAGGATTTCTTCAGCCTCTGGGCACGCACAGAACTCAACAACTTCATTTACATAGGCCTACACCTTCCCTCTCCGGCGCTTTCAATAACCACTGGGATATTTCATACTTTCTGAAACTAATACACTCTAATGTTGATTGCTTGGGGCCTCGGATTATCCTTTTTTCGTTCAGCAATGCATCTTACAAACTTCCTTCGGACGTGTGTGATCAATGCCTGCTTTGGTGCCGTTGAGAGTAAACCGGATGTACGTTTGGTGTATTTTGTTAATATCACAAAGCTCCTTTTGATGTCCACTACGAGAACAGTGATTAGCACTTCTGACGGTCCCTCATTGGATCCACCTGGAGGCGAAACGCGGGGGGAAATGCACAGCGCTGGCTGCGTCAGTCAAGCCGAGTCAGGTGTATTTATACAGCCCTTTATCAGAGTCGCACTCTCAAAGGGCTTCAAACAAACACATTCAGATGAAATTTGACGGCAGCCTCCTAACCCTTGGGCATCAAACAGGAAGCAAACACCCTCTCCAACCACACACACACAAACGCACACAGTTGATGGAGGAGGAAAAACCATGAGAAAGGGCATATATAAGAGGAGACTTAATTCTGAAATGGCCAGAGTGCAAAACCGTGGGCTGGCATATTATGGGAGTCGGTGAGTGCAAACGTTAATAATAAAGCACGACAGAGTATGAAATACCAAATGGAATAGCATCAATGTTTGAGATGTTCTTCCTAGGTACAATGAAAAGATGAATAAATGATCCTGCAAGTATTGCCCTCTATTTTTACTGAACATTTAGGCTGTGTGTGCGATAGCTTCCGCACGCTGCCAGGTCTAGTTTATGGTTTATATTTCTCTTTATATTTATATTCCTGGAGCTTAAGGTCATTTGGGCAGCATGTCATCATGCCGTAGTGCACTAGGGAGCGGCACAAACCCAATCACTCAGCACAAGCTTGAGTGACAACACGTTTTGTGCTACAGTGCCATTTCTTCCCCCATATTATCCTTTGTGTTCTCAGAGGGGCTGTGTTTGTTGGCTCCAAATCAGAGCGCATTAGGCCTACCACTCAAACACGCTCCATTCAACTGGGATTCCTTCATTTACACAGGAACACGTGGTGCTCTGGCACCTGAGTTACCGGCTGCAGCGCCTGCATTGTGAAATGTTGCCCAAATAGTCATTAAGCATGTAGTCATTAGCGACTGTCGTAATGGTTTCCACTATGAAATTAGCCTGTCTATAACTCTGATCTATGAAGGGACTTTGCAAAGTCGCTGCTTTGCCTCTTTGAAGGCTGAACCCACCAGCTAACCATTAGCCCAAAAAAATATTTCCACAGCTAATTAAACAAAAACTCCCATAGCTAACCCGTGATAGCAGATTCATTTTTAAGTGATTTATTCTTTCCTTCAATCTTTCTTTCTTTCTTTTTTTCTCTCTTTCATTCTTTCTTTCGCTCTTCCTCTCTTTCTTATTTCTTTCTCTCTTTCATTCTTTCTTTCTTATTTCTTTCTCTCCTTCTTTCATTCTTTCTTTCTTATTTCACACTCTCTTTCATTCTTTCTTTCTCTTTCTCTTTCATTCTTTCTTTCTTTCTCTCCTTCTATCATTCTTTCTTTTTTATTTCTTTCTCTCTATAAGTCTTTTTTTCTTATTTATTTCTCTCTTTCATTCTTTCTTTCTTTCTTTCTTTCTTATTTCTTTCTTTCTTATTTCTTTCTCTCCTTCTTTCATACTTTCTTTCTTATTTCTTTCTCTCTTTCATTCATTCTTTCTTATTTCTTTCTCTCATTCATTCTTTCATTCTTTTTCTTTCTTTCTTTCTTTCTTTATCTCTCTTTCTTTGATTCTTTCTCTCACTATTTATTTCTATCTATCTTTCTTTCTTTCTTTCTTTCTTTCTTTCTTTCTTTCTTTCTTTCTTTCTTTCTTTCTTTCTTTCTTTCTTTCTTTCTTTCTTTCTTTCTTTCTTTCTTTCTTTCTTTCCATTTTTCTCTCTTCCTAAAAAACCCAATTGCATTCAAAGAATGTGTGGCTGTCGCTTCTGCAAAGAAACGCTTGACAATTCCCAAGTCCTCCCGCTCCTTTTGTTGTACCCCTTGTTGTGAGCCCTTGGACGGCCTCGGTACAATTCATTTGACTACAAACTGCTTTCATCTTCTTTTGCTTTATCTCCACCACACCAAACATAACATTATCCATGGTTCTCTCAGCGGAAACAGCTGCTTGTCAATTTGAATCCCTATTGTGCAGGTAGAAGTGGCATTGTTAAAAAGAGGGTCCTTTGTCTCTCTGATGAAAAAACCTGTGTAAAAAGTTAGATATAGAGCTATTTTTGTTATTCCAAAGGTAGTGCTCTTGCCGTGAATCACCATTGCTCTTGTGAACTTGTATGCATTTCCTCAGGCTGTGAGAGGGAGATGCCCACTCAGTACATAATTATTAATATGCTATTTGTTGTTGCTGCTGCGGTTGTTGTAGCAATGTGGATGATGGTACAAAAGAACCAAGCCATATACTAGTATGCTTTAATAGTGCAATACATATTTTGAATACAGAATAAAAACTTAATAAATCATTCCAAAATAACATGCAGAGCTCAGATAAAGAAACATATTGATTTCCATGTCTCATTTGAATGTCGTGCAGCCTTTTCTGACATGAGTCAGCTGTTGAATTATTATTAATTAGTTATTACTTTGATCTGACTAACCATCAGAATGCCTACTTACAAACTATGTTGTGAAGTGCACCATGTTGGAAATTGTATATTGCCCGATTAAGTATTCAGCAATCCATATACTCGTATGCTTTAATAGTACCAGCATATATTTTTAGTTCTTTAAAATAAAGTCATCCCAAAATAACATACAGAGCTCATATTGAAGAGATGGATGTCCATGTTTGACTGAATGGTATGAATTTGAGAGATGTTGGTTACTTATTTACTTAGATCTGACTTACAATATTTGATATACAAAAATAAATATAGTGAAAAAATCGAAAAAAAATTATATTTTTCAGTAGAATGTATTGCAATGTTTTCTGGCTTTCTTTCTGAGTTGGCTGAGAAATTTTAAATGAGTAACGACTTGTATCTGACTAACCAATAACCAGTATGCTAAGAAAATCGAAAAGGTTTTGCTTTGCACCTTGATGTTTTTCACAGTTTTCCCCCATTAATTATTCATCAGTGACATCAAGGCGGCAATCTGGTTTTACTTGACATGAATAAAGTTCTACTGTAGGGTTGTTGAATGATTTAACAGCTTTTATAAAAGGCATTAAAAAGCATACATCCCACTGCCCTAGAGTGTTGAGAGGAAGATACAGAGCTAAACACAGCGTTTTCTTACCCTCGTCCTAGTCTCATATCTGATTTAGATGAATATCAAAAATTTGCTGGAAGACTTACTCAAATCTGGGTAAACTGAGCTTTTGCTTTCCCTTTTGCTTCATATTGGTTCCAACCAACCGTGTTACCGGGGGAGGGTATTTGAAAGGGCGTACTTTGTGGACACAAACTCGGCCAGCACTGGTTACCTGTAAAAAGGGAGAGGTTTCAAATTAACACCGGACTGACTACTGTAGAAATAATCAAAAAACCCTTCTTAAGCCTCATCCGTATGGCACGGAATGTAATATACTTTGGTTTCATGTTTTTTTAGGTATATTTCCAATTATACATCGTATCTTTTTTCTCTCAGAAGAAAGAAAAAGGGAATTAAAGAAAAAAAAAAGGAAGGAGGAGGAAAGCGAAATTTGAAAAAGTGAAAAGAGTGATTACATTTCACAAATCAAGTGAATTCTTGGAAGGGGGGGAGGTGGCGCTGAATGTGTGTGCTAATTAGTATGCTGTGATTATAAAACTGCCTCTATTATTATAATGCCAAAGTACATATTTGAAATTAGAACGGGTATGCCTTTTTTGTATTCAATTAACTCTGAGGCATGACAATAAAACTACTCTATAATTGCTATAGTTGGAGTCGGCTGTGATGATGGGCATTTCAACACAATGGCACAGACCAAGCCAGCTCAATCTTTATTAACACGTATTGCTAGACGAGGAACAGAAATGATGAACATAAGGAATTACACTGAGCCATTGGCCATTGTATGTGTGTTGGTTTGTTTGTTTGGGTGTGTGTGTGTGTGTGTGTGTGTGTGTGTGTGTGTGTGTGTGTGTGTGTGTGTGTGTGTGTGTGTGTGTGTGTGTGTGTGTGTGTGTGTGTGTGTGTGTGTGTGTGTGTGTGCCTTGTAAAATAACAATAATCCTAAATGTTTATTCAAGAAACCAAAGGCGTCATTTTTAACTCGGTTCACAATGACTCTCACAACAGCATCAATTGTTTTCAGATATTTTTCATTAGGAACACCCTTTCTCTAACCACAAAAGGCCAATTCTAGTCCCCAGAAAATTTGTTGTCATTCATATATTATTTCTCCATCCAGTGGAATAAAAGCCATAAATCTAATTAATGATTTCCCTGTAGTGTAACCAATAACTCATGGAAATTATGAATAAAGAGTTTTGTATCTTATTTCCCACCAGTCAATACTATTTGACCAGAATTAGAGCACAGCATGTGAAATAGCAAGCAGTTTTATATCCCTGTAAATTCGTTTACTATCCAATTATCTCTCTAACCATATAAACCAAAAGGACAGAAAACAGTAATTGTGTTTGTTGACCTTGGCCGACCTACGAAGTTCCAAAAAAATCATACTTTATTAATTAATTAAGAAAATAATAAAGGCTTTTATTATGACAGGACTGCGATGAAATTGGGAATAGAAACATGAATATTTAGACGTTAGATAACACACATCACGCATTTTAAACGGTACTCGTGTTATCTTGTCATCTTTATTATGTTATGATTCCATGAGCGGTCCTACCACACCAGACGCCGTTTCAAGATCACACGCTCACACGTAAATACATTTTCAATTTATTTATTAATGTACTTCTTTAGTTCTTTATGTATTTCCTTTGTTCCTTTGTTGCAGAATCATAATTCATCATCCAGTATTTATGTTGTAGCTCACGTGTTTACTTGTGTGGCTTTGTTGTGAGAAGTTATTGACTCTGTGCATAATAAAGCACAAGTCTAATCAATGTTGTTGTTTTTTGTTTGTTAATATTCCATTTTTTTAGGAAGATTTGCTGGTTTTGCATTCGTTTCCAAATGAAGGAAACTGTGTTACGTACGATTGCAGCATTGGCACAATGGTTTCTCCCATCCATCAGTCTTCCACCAGGGCCTCTCTCGTCGTAATTAAAAACGAGAGATAAATGAAAAAAGCAAATGACTGAACAAACACGACTCCTACAGCAATTATTTAAGACTTGTAATATACATGGGGTCACAATTCATCTCCGTCATAGGAACGACTTGGATATCAAAATGTGCAGTTCAGCAGTCCTTTCTGAGTTGAATTCTAAACAGGGCCAGGGAACAAACAGCCTGCCACTGCACATTACCGGCCTCAACTTTTATCCGAGACAGTGAAGTATTAGTTAGCACGGGACTTTGATAGACTCCCCCAGTAGTTGACGTGTTTGATAAACAACATCACACATTCAGAAATGGCATGTTTGCCTCCCATGTAATTAATCTGTAGGAGCGCATGTGTGGGGTAGAAAAGGGCATGTGAGTGTGTGTTTGCCTGTGCATGTGTGTGTGCGTGTGTGTTTGTGTTCCTGTGCATGTGTGTGTGTATGTTCCTGTGCATGTGCATGTGTGTGTGTGTGTGTGTGTGTGTGTGCATATATATATATATATATATATATATATATATATATATATATATATGTGCGTTCCTGTGTGTGTGTTTACGTTTTCATTCTGATAAAAGTATTTTCCTATTTCACTGCAGGGGGGGTGACCACGATGGGCCATGTACCAACACATTGAAATACAGCTAAATGCTAAACAAAGAACAGAAGCCGAGGCAACATCAGAAGCATGCAAAACCCACTCCATAAAACTATTATTACAGCCCTGATTAAATGTGTCTTCCACCCCAATGAATGATTGTGCTGCTTTCAAGCATGGCCGCGCGGCGTGAGAAGCGTTCCGACTGGGCTTCGATTCAGCAAAGATCGTTCGCGCCCGAAAAATAAATCACTCGTTTTGATTTGAAAGCGTATCGCCTGATGTATAAAGTGCGCCATTGTGTTTGTCTTTTTCAGTGCTAGTTATGTGTCCTTTATGTTCCCCTATTATAGCGTGTATCACATTTAGAAAAATGCCACGACTACAGATAAAGGATGACAGATGAGGGGTTTAGTCAACAATCCATCCCATCTGCATACATTGTGATTCCACCTTGAGGAGACTGCTCCTGTGAGGCGGCCGTGGCCAGCAGGGATGGGGGACTAAGAGAGGGAGGGAGGGAGGGAGAGAGAGAGAGAGAGAGAGAGAGAGAGAGAGAGAGAGAGAGAGAGAGAGAGAGAGAGAGAGAGAGAGAGAGAGAGAGAGAGAGAGAGAGAGAGAGAGAGAGAGAGAGAGAGAGTGAGTGAGAGAGTGAGTGAGAGGGGCAGAGAGAGAGAGCGAGAGAGATGGTTCTGTTTCTCGCCCAGGCCTACTAGGAGACCTTAAGGGACCAGTCTCCCCATGGAGTCTCTGTCTGTGTGCCAGCCAGACTTCCCTGCTTCAGCAGAAGAAGCACAATTTATGGGATTATGGGGTACAGCACCCATGCCTCATGCTGGAGGCGGCATATATGTGCATGTGAAAGGGTAGGTGTGTGCATGTGTGTGTGTCTGTGTGGTGTGTGTGTGTTTGTGTGTGTGATGAGAGTGTGTGTGTGTGTGCGTGTGTGTGTGTGTGTGTGTGTGTGTGTGTGTGTGTGTGTGTGTGTGTGTGTGTGCGTGTGTGTGTGTGTGTGCGTGTGCGTGTGTGTGTGTGTGTGCATGTTCCTGTGCATGTGCATGCATGTATGTGTTCATGGGTGTATGTGTGTGTGTACGTGTATGCGTGAGTGTGTGTACTGTTACTGTGCATGTGTGTATGTATTTGGGTGTGTGTGTGTGTGTGTGTGTGTGTGTGTGTACGTTCCTCCTCATGTGCGTGTGTGTGTGTGGGCGGAGAGCTTTGGTGCAAGGGCTGGCTGTGGCCGTGAAGCCGTAATGAAATCACATTTAGTCCCTATTTTGCCGGCAGAAGTTCTCACACAAGAACAGCTCTGTGTCTTCAGGAAACGAAAGGAGACCCCGTGGAGTCCGGCAGAGTGGCCCCAGAAATAATCAGATCTCTCGGATGCGGTATCGTTTGTCTTGGACATGTGTCATGTGTGTGCGTGTGTGTGTGTATGTGAGGACATGTGTGTGTGTGTGTGTGTGTGTGTGTGTGTGTGTGTGTGTGTGTGTGTGTGTGTGTGTGTGTGTGTGTGTGTGTGTGTGTGTGTGTGTGTGTGTGTGTGTGTGTGCTTGTGTGGAGTGTGCGTGTGTGTGTGTGTTCCTGTTCCTGTGCATTTGCATGTGTGTGTGCAGTGTGTGTGTGTGTGCGTCCGTGTTCCTGTGCATGTGCATGTGTGTGTTCATTTGTGTGTGTGTTCATCTTCCTGTGCATCTGCATCTGTGTGTTCAGTGTGCATATGTTCCTGTCCATGTGTGTTTTCATGTGTATGTGCATATGTGTGTTCATGTGCATGCATGTGTGTGCGTGTGTGTGTGTGTGTGTGTGTGTGTGTGTGTGTGTGTGTGTGTGTGTGTGTGTGTGTGTGTGTGTGTGTGTGTGTGTGCGTGTGTGTGTGCATGTGTGTGTCTTGTTGACTCGCTTAACAAGAATTTAATTACCAGCCGTCATCTTCACACGCTGCCCCCTCCCTCTCTCTCTCCGTCACGTTGGGTGTGAGCTGAAACTGGAGTTCTGACAGAATATGACGACGAGCAGAATGCCTTATCTGGACGCTTCATCTGCTATAAAACATCCATCTTCTCCCACTTCCCAAGAGAGATCATTTCAACCCGATGAATGGGACTATGTTTGATCTGGGGGCTTGGTTCCTGGTCCAAATCTGGTCTGGACCGGAATCCACACAGAGTTTAAGTTAATGTTGTATGCTGGCCGCAGCCGAGGTGTTTAAATTAGTTGCTTTGGACCTTATCTTCCTGGTTCGATACATTACCTCACAATTTTAGTACATCCTGTCCCCCTCCCCGCTATATATGTCCTGCTTCGCCTACTCTCTAAGTCACAACCCTTGTACAAGACAAAGGAAAGTCCCCAATGTAAAGTAGAGTCTTGGCCAGGCCCGAGGCAGAGGAGCTCAGGTCAGGAGGACTCAATCAGAACGACTCCAGCTCAGTGGTTACTTATTCTGTAACGTACGTGAGAGCGGCTGAACATGTTCAAAATATGACTTTCTCCGGGAAATCATCTGGGAGACAGACCGATAGACTGAGAGAGAGTGAGAGAGAGAGAGAGAGAGAGAGAGAGAGAGAGAGAGAGAGAGAAAAAATTGACAGAGCGAGAGACAGTCAGACAGACATTTTGGTTTCATGAGGTGGTATGAGTGAACACTCAAGGGAATGATGAGCAGCTCAGAACACAAAGCTCTGCATTGTCCTCCCTCTTGGAAGACACACACACACACACACACACACACACACACACACACACACACACACACACACACACACACACACACACACACACACACACACACACACACACACACACACAGTGAACAGGCAGCCACTCGTAAGAACAGGACAACACCGAACGGTCCCATAAATCCACACAGATTCAAGGTGTGTTACGATTGTAAGAATGGGAGAGACGAGGTCCACACTCAGTCTGACTGTCCGACCGCTATACATAAAAACCCCTCAGAGATACTCACCCAACCGGCCCACTGACATACAGGCTCCATGAGTCACACTGTATTATTCCAGTGTGGCTGCTAGCCAGGCGCTAGCATCTCCCTGCCCTGCTTCAGTCATTTATTTGCCTCCCCCATCCCTGCTGTTCCCTTGTAATTTGGATATCTGTCAAGGTTGTTTGTTGTCCATTCCCTCTGGTGGCGGGGGCGGTGGAGAGGGGAGGGGGGAGGGGGGGGGGGGGGGGGGGGGGGGCGGGCGATTATTGGACCACCTTTGCCAAATCTCGGAAGATAGATGGAGGGTATCACAAGCCTGGGACTGGAACACAAAGCCAGAGATGGCTGTAGGTCTGCCCCTGCGAACTTGCCCGGGGAAGCTCTCTGAGAGAAGATTAACAACGTGTTGAATGGCTGCAGCAGTCCGCAGGCAGCAGCAGCAGTCACAGCTTTATTTTACATCCGCTTGATTCAATACGTGCATGGCCAATGGCCACGTGTTTATTCGTCGACCCTTGTAGGCAGTTTCCCCGATCGGCGATCGCTTGACGGCGATTTACCTCTGGGAACAACGGGAGAGGTTTATGTGGTTCCGGTGGCAGCTGGATAAAGGATCACAGGCAAAAACGTCCTCTTTAGATTTTTTTTGTAAGTGTTTCAGGTCCAGACTACATTTCACCTGGCCTGCCTCGCCTTACAGCAGCATGAACTTTACTTCATCGTGCAGCAAAGATTTCGTTAAGCCAGAGGGAATATATATTTTTCATAGTTGCAAAATTCTCCTTAATTCCCGATCAAGATACAACAGCTTGCCTCATAGTTCCACACAACCTCCGAATTCCCTTCATCCAATTGCACAACTGATACATTTTAGCTCCCTATACTTTGTATAGTCTGTATTTATCTAAGAGAAGATACATGTTATGGCAGAAGTATTTGTGAGTAAATATTCATTAGCATGATAGCTAGAATTAATTCAATTCAAACACCTCTGAGTGTTTATGCTATGTGTACATGCATGCCTACAGTCAATAGCCTAAACATATTTGGTAGCAAAAAGTGCAATAAATATATATTTAAATATCTTTTACCTGAACTACTTTAAAAAACATTGTGAATCTATTTTACAAAGCAGAGGTTCATAGTATTTCGGTGTCATCAATGCACACAAGGAATTTCCATTCTTGGTCCCAGCCATGGAGAATCTTGTTTCAGGTAGACCTATAGGCTGAACCTAGGTCAATTAATCCAACAAAGAGGTTGATACATATCATACAATTATTTGTTAATGCTAAGCCATAATAAGTCCATAGGTGCGATGAGACGATTACATGCTAATGCCATATAATACAGTGGCCTATAAACGTTAGTTAACGATCAGAAAGCACTGTATAATGATTTTCCACCTTTACACAAGTGATAACATAAACACAACTGGTGCCTGGGGATGGAAGTGGGTCCCAGTGCCGCCCGCAGGTGGGTCCCGGCGCTGCAGGTGGGCCTGAGACTAGAGATCTGTAGCTGGACGGGTCCTGCGGCCCCAAACGCACGTCATAATAAAGGTAACTCACAGCCTATCAAATGCCAGCTACTAAGCAGTTTGTGTTTGCTATACGTGATAAACGTCACAACTTCCATATTTGGGTATGCCTTTATATGGGCATGGATTTATATGTTTCAGAGATAAGGAAACGTAATGAGGGCTCTGCATGGTGGAGGTTAGATGCGTTTATACATAACTGAAATAACAATGGCACAGATCAGACTTTGATGTGGCCCCAGTATGCAAATCTAACAGCACAGTACAACAAGGTTGAGGATCCCAGACATAAACAGGCTAACAACAAGCAGCCAATCTTTATTCGGAATTACAAAGGAACAAGGGAGCTGGAGGAGGGGACGAGGGCTCGTAAAGAAAGAGACGACGCTTAAGGTGACACTGTGGTCATGTGCGATCTCGATTCCAATCATGTTCAATCTTTGTAATTCCTCTCCATGGTGAGTACTCGTTCAAGGATAATCAGATGACCAGGCACCGACACCAAAGACAATCGATACCACATAATTTAACCGCATCTGAAATTCAATAAAATACAATATATATGCACAAAATAAAAAAATATGAATAAAAAAAATGCCCAATTCTAACAGGCGATAACTTTAAGATGCAAAACGTCACGCGGGTCAATCATTAAAAGCTGATAAGGAAGTTGTGGACTTTGGAAACGGCTGTAAATACTGGCCTGATGCAGCAGGTAGTTTCCTCTAAATCTAGGCTGGGTGCAGTCCTCACATCCCCGTGTCGACGCGCAGGCGTGGCGCACGGATGACGCACTATTGTGTTAAGTTGCGATGCCCGGACTTTACCATTGAAGAGGAAAGACAGAAGATAACGCAAGCAGACAGATATACATCAGACCATAAGGCCTACAGGTAAAAAGGGGGAAAACTGAATCCAAGTTTTGATACCTAACTTGTTAGTTTGTAGAGGAAACGAAAGAAAATATAGGCCTAATGGAGTCATGTATGCCGACAGAAAACACAAATCAAGAAAAACCCTCAGGCCTAACCAAATAAATTGTATATAAGTTGTTCTACTGCTACTTACTGCTAATGCAATGTAAATTAATATCGTGCGATTCTGCGCATAGTTTACACTCCTCGGTGAACCAGGGGCGTGGCGCCGTGTGGGCGTGGTCAGCACACTCGCCTGAGTTTCACCTGAGAGCAGATTAGGTACAAACACTCAAAGTCTGCTCACTGGTTCAGGGGCTAAACTGGTTTGCTCTGGGATATTTCACTCACAAAAGGTATGTTGGAGATTTTGTCTTTATTTCTTTGTGATTTGCTTTACACAGCATTGTAGTATCATGGCTTAACCTCACTAGTTGACTTTAGCCTTGGTATTTAAATGAAACTCCATCTACTTTGAGAGGGTAGGAAGAATGTTAAAGTGCAGCAGAAATCGTTCTCTTGTTTGAAACGTGTGGCTTTTCACATAAGGGTCCTCTAATGTTAATTAAAGTCATTACAGCATTGACGTTTGTTAATTACTTGGTTTTGTTCTTTTTCAGTCAAAAGACGAAAGGAAAACTTAAACTTGCAACCCTGAATGTACACCCCTTACGAGACAATGCTGTGCTTAACTCCAACCTAATGTTACCTCACAGGATGATCATGGACAATATCTTCCCAAACATCAGGCTAGTGTTGGTGGCAGTCTTTCTGGTTGTAGTTCAGCTAAACAGAGGTGAGTTTGGCTTGTTTGCTGAAGTTTATGACTGGTCAGATAACAACACACTGTGTGTGTGTGTGTGTGTGTATGTGTGTGTGTGTGTGTGTGTGTGTGTGTGTGTCTGTGTCTGTGTGTGTGTGTCTGTGTCTGTGTGTGTGTGTGTGTGTGGGGGGGTTGACCCTAGAGCTTGTTGTTGTTGTTGTTGTTTATGTTGAGGCAGGGGTGGACACATGTCTGCACCCCATCTCAAGACGCATTGTGTTGAGAATGCCGCACGCTTTTCAGCAGGCGTTGGCACCCAGGGAGGGGCAGAGTGAGAGGCTGTCTGACGTGCACTCACGTTATTGATGTGACAGTAATACTCATCCCCGGTGTATCACCCAGGTCCAATGAACCCTTTCTTTGTGAAGCTCCTGACAGTTTTCCCTCTTTCCACCAGCCCCCCTATTCTAATGCACCTTGTATTTGCTCAAAATTACAGATTGAATAATTGCATAGATCCAATATTTATTCTTACACGGGCCTGTTTAATAATGAACTATCCATATCTCTCCCTTGTGCTATTTGTGTTCAAGGATATTTTATTAAATACACGCACAGCTACCTTTTTCCTCTGACTCTTTGGATGAAGGATTAAGAAACACAAACTACAAAATGGGCACGCAACAAGGAGAAATTCCACCACGTTTGGATCAATGTTGCATGAGACGTGTTGCACATTGTGGGGTTGATCCGGGAAATGAGTGATGGCTTCTACTAGGCTGCCATGCCTCGTGAAGGCGGCGCATTGATGTTGCCTCAGATCCATACAGAGAATACATTGTTGCCTATTGGGAAGAGGGAGAGCGAGAGACAAACGACCAGACCAGACTGTTCAATTAGATGTCACAAATGTTTTAGTGACTGCCATGACATGAGGAATTACCTCAGACTGTTTTATGCGTTGCCTCTGAAAGCTCTCGAAGACTTTATCTATTGAACATAGATATGCACATACAAAAGGCCAATATGAGGACTGAATAACAAAGAACTCAAGGTGTCTATCAAGTCTACAGATTTATGTTCGCACAGTCATGTCATTCCTTAGAGATGTAGCCTACAAATTTTGGTCTTTAAAACATCTCAAGGGTTCTTATTTGATTTGCAATCTCTCTTCCAAAAATCTTTCATTTTTCTGTTATGATGGCCCCAAGTCCACTTATTTAAATTCCCTTTTAACTTGAACTTTCTTTTAACTCCAGATGCCAATTAGACTCAGCTGGATACCCAGCATCAACAAAAAGATTGTTTATGGATTCCAACCCAGAACTGAACTACCACGAGACATGCAAAACCTTGCATTTGTTGCATATTCTTGAAGAAAGTTTTCCAATCCCGGGTTGCTTCACTTTAACTCACTTTATTCGTTATAAAGTCGTCGGCATGTTTCGGTATGGTAAACTATGAAGCTTAAGGGAGGGAATTGTATCTAACACGTGTGCGAGGTAAATACCGTGATCTACTTCAAGCCCCCCGGGCTTAGGCCCGGGTGGCTTTCTGCGCCGTCTACCTATTGATCTCTGGCCTTTTATGGGCCACGGGCAGAGGCCCGTGACCCTTCGCGGGTGTCGCTGAAAATCTCTGGCCCCTTCACCTAGTGTACACAGGTAAGGGACCGTCAAGTGGGCGTGGCCTAGTGGGCGTGGTGGCTTCGGCTTCTTCAGGTGATGCCTTCTGTGGTGGAGCCGCCTTCAATAAGGTCTTGCTCCCCTAGTGGCTATGTATAGTATTTACGGCTTATATGTTTGGTCCTGCTTCATTGGGTCTATGTGTGGGTAGCTTAGATTCTTAAAATACGTAACACATTGCATCTCCTTACGTGACCCCTGGTGTCTCAGTGCCTGTCTCGCACTGGGACCCAGGAGGACGGACCATTTTAAAACGCTCTTCTCTCTCTCTCTGCAACGAAAGACGTGACCGAGGCCTTGGCGGTGACGTCCTCCGGTCCCCAGACCATCAAGAGGTCCCAGGGGACTACTGTCCTCCTGGGGTGCACCTTCACGCCGGGGCCCGCGGACGTGGGAGAGCTGGACGTGGAGTGGTACAACGCCAACCCTGACGTCACTCAGAAGGACACGCTGGTGGGTAGAACGTCTGAGAGGAGAGGGTAGAGAGAGGGGGTAGAGACCAAACCTGTGTGAAAGACAAACTGGTGGGTAGACCGTCTGAGAGGAGAGGGTAGAGAGAGGGGGTAGAGACCAAACCTGTGTGAAGGACACGCTGGTGGGTAGACCGTCTGAGAGGAGAGGGTAGAGAGAGGGGGTAGAGACCAAACCTGTGTGAAGGACACACTGGTGGGTAGACCGTCTGAGAGGAGAGGGTAGAGAGAGGGGGTAGAGACCAAACCTGTGTGAAGGACGCACTGGTGGGTAGAACGTCAGGGAGGAGAGGGTAGAGAGAGGGGGTAGAGACCAAACCTGTGTGAAAGACACACTGGTGGGTAGACCGTCTGAGAGGAGAGGGTAGAGAGAGGGGGTAGAGACCAAACCTGTGTGAAGGACACGCTGGTGGGTAGACCGTCTGGGAGGAGAGGGTAGAGAGAGGGGGTAGAGACCAAACCTGTGTGAAAGACACACTGGTGGTAGACCGTCTGGGAGGAGAGGGTAGAGAGAGGGGGTAGAGACCAAACCTGTGTGAAGGACGCACTGGTGGGTAGAACGTCTGGGAGGAGAGGGTAGAGAGAGGGGGTAGAGACCAAACCTGTGTGAAGGACACACTGGTGGGTAGACCGTCTGAGAGGAGAGGGTAGAGAGAGGGGGTAGAGACCAAACCTGTGTGAAGGACACACTGGTGGGTAGAACGTCTACATTAACATTTACATTGAGGGGATTTTGCTGACGCGTTTATCCAAATCGACCTACAACAATTTATTCTCACATTTACACACCGACGGCGGAGTCAACCACCCGGGGCGACAGCCAGCTCGTCGGGAGCAGTTAGGGTGAGATGTCTTGCTCAGGGACACCTCAGCACTCAGCGAGGAGGAGCCGGGGATCGAACTAGCAACCTTCAGGTTAGCAGTAAACCTGCTCAGGGCTATTGCCACCCAAGAGGAAAGGGTAGAGGGGGTTTTGAGACAAAACCGGTGGGAGCACAATGGTGGGAAGACCGTCTGAGAGGAGAGGGCAGAGAGAGGGTTTGGAAACTAAACCAGTGTGATCGCCATTCTGTTGGCGGCTGTTGACTTTGCTTTTCAAGCATTCCAGACATTCCAAGCCTGTCATTTTACTGGTTGGGTTTCGAGGCTTTAGTGGAAGAACCGGCCTCTCTGGCTGCCTCTAAACCGGCTCTCCTCTCCCCGCTCCGCAGCTCATCTCCTTCACGGGGGGAAAGACGCTGCACTACGCCACGTCCAGCGTCACCAGGAGGATGAAGTTCATCGGGGACCCCACGACGGGGGACGCCTCGGTCTCCATCTCCGACGTGGAGGAGGGCGACACGGCCACCTACCAGTGTAAGGTGAAGAAGGCCCCCGGCGTGGACATGAGGAAGGTCACCCTGGTGGTAATGGGTGAGCATGACACTCGCAAATCCAACGGCTGCTGTTTGCCACTCCTCCTCCTCCTCCTCCTCCTCCTCCTCCTCCTCCTCCTCCTCCTCCTCCTCCTCCTCCTCCTCCTCCTCCCCCTCCTCCTCCTCCTCCTCCTCCTCCTACAACCTGTTTCTTTCATTCTGTTGCCACGGTTCCTTTTGTTTTGGTATTAGTGCTGATGTCACTCAGGTGGAATGCCCACCGTTGTTTTCTTTTAAATCACGTGCCGACCACGCCCGATTCAGATAATCCCCTTATTTTCTTTGCTCTTGTCGGTGATTGGTTGGAATACTATTTATTTTGGCTTTGAGTGGTTGGTAGTTTGTTTTTGTGTACGATCTCGGAGCATAGGCTGCTTACAGAGACGCAGGTTTTTTTTCGACGGCTTGCTTACGGGGCGGGCAGCTAGCGGATCGTGAGGAAAGATCCGATGAATGTGATCATTTATGTTTCGGCCTCGAATCGCAAAATGCAACCTTTCAACGCACACTCCTCCCTCCCCAGACGCCCCTCTAACCTTTCTCCTCCTCCTCCTCCTCCTCAGTTCGCCCCTCGGTTCCCCGGTGCTGGGTGAAGGGTGGGGAGGAGAAGGGAGGGGACGTTTCCCTGCGCTGCCTGTCCGCCAAGGGATCCGTCCCTTTGACGTACGCCTGGAGCACGGAGAGTGGGGGCCCCCTACCACCCCGCACCACCCAAGGTACAGAAGCCACACCTGCTGCTCAGAGACTTCACAAGTAGCCAGGGACAGACGCACGCACGCACGCACACAGACAGACAGACAGACAGACAGAGACACACAAGCACATGGACAGACACTCGCTGCAAAGAGGCTTCACAAGGGGACACAGACAGACAGAGAGACAGACGCACAGAGTTAAGGGGCTCACAAGGGGCCACACATGCAGACGTGTGAGGCTAAGAGACTTCACAAGTGGACACGCACACCGAGAGAGAACACACACACACACACACGCACACGCACGCGCACACACTGTTCCTGTCTAAAGTGTTGGAGAATGGCAAGTGAAACAATGTGGTGGTTGGTACTGAATGTGCTCCGTCTTCAGACTCGCAGACCGGAGAGCTGCTGATCAGGAACCATTCAGACAGCTATATCGGGACATACGTCTGCCTCGCAAAGAATCCTGTGGGCGAGGAGCAGTGCAAATACACGCTCCAGGCGCACAACCGTAAGTCATTACCCACCCGTTGTGTTTAATCCATCAGAATTATAAGGACGTCCTTATGATGATATGAACGTCTGCTAAGCAGCGACTTTAAGCTGTGCAAACACAAAACACACACGTTTTTATTTTTCCGCTTGCCTGGAATCCTAACTATGGTCTTCCTACTCCCAGCGACCAACAAGGCGGGAGTCATAGTGGGGGCGGTCATCGGGGCACTGCTGCTCCTCCTGCTCCTTCTCCTCCTCATCTGGCTCCTGGTCGTCTGCTGCCTCAAACGCCGTTACCAGAAGGAAATGGCCAATGAGATCAGGTGCGCCTCCCGCTCAAACCCTCATACCCAAGCCATGAATGAGGAGCTCTAGTGGCCCGCATTTCTCTCATTGAGTGCTAAATGTTTTTCCTACGGTGGCGTGTGGCTCAGGGGGTAGAGCGGGTCGGCTGGCAACCAGAAGGTTTCTTCTAGTTCGATCCCCGGCTCCTCTTAGCTGTTAAAGGGTTGAGTGTTAAAGGGGACCTATTATGCTTTTTGACTTTTATGACCTATAAACGTTGTTATAATGATTGATAGTCATGTTTAACCATACACAAAAAACGATGTGGATTTTCTGGAAACTCTTCCTCTCATCTGGGCGCTTTCGGCCTTCTCTGTCAACGCTCCGTTTCGTCCTTCTCCGCCCCCTCGCCCCCCTCCTGCCAACCCAACTCCGTTGTGATTGGTTACCTTCCTTGGAGCGCGCGCGCGCGCGGGCAGATTTGACCAGGAATATGGGGGCGTGGCAGGAGTACGTCTACGTAGATGTTTCCCGGAAATGTGAACACGTGAATCGCAAACGTTGTCCCGAGTGTTTAGCGCTCTGCACAGCCACCCCAGACTGTCACCAGGGAATACGTCGAAATGCATGTACGTCATTATTTGACACTTTAGTATGGTTAAACATGACTATCAATCATTATAACAACGTTGATAGGTCATAAAAGTCGAAAAAGCATAATGGGTCCCCTTTAAGGTGCTCCCTGAGGGAGACACCTCACCCTAACAGCCCCTGACGAGATGGCTGTTGCCTCGCGTGGTTGACACCTCCTTTGGTGTGTGAATGGGTGAATGATAGAACCAGTGGCTTTGAGTGGCAAACTGGTTCTAAAAGCTCTGCAGAAATGCGTTCCGTTTATCATCGTTAACCTGCTCACCGCCTCCGCCCCGTAGAGAGGACGTCCCGGCCCCCGAGAGCCGTCCGACCAGCAGGAACTCGAGCATCCGCTCGGTGATGGCGTACCGCGCGCACCCAGGAGTCAAGTACAGCTCGGTGCAGAAGGGCCAGCCGGGAAGGACTGAGTCTAGTCGCAGCGCCGCCAACAGTACCCGGAGCAACGGCAGAGACATGGCGGTCTCTCCTGGGCAGAGCCTGCCTAGCCTCCAGTACGACAGCAAGTTTGGATACCCGGTGTAGGGCATGGATTTACCCCGGCGTAGGGCATGGATTTACCCCGACGTAGGGCATGGATTTACCCCGGTGTAGGACAAGGACTTGCTGCTGCTTCGGCCTACCTTGAACCTTTTTAAACCTTTTTTCTTTAAGTTGTAAATCGTTCCTCTATCTCTTGTCATGGATTTGATGGAGGTAACAAATGGTGCAATAGCAAAAGTGGGATACAAAGCCAGCAGCATCACAGGCTGCCTCATTTGCCCACTTATTGCCAGATATGAATACAAGGCTATTAGGCAGGAATCCATAAAGGCTCTCCCGTAAACCCATGTAGAGCTAAAGTTCTCAAGTGTGCTGTAAAGTGTATCATGGCCCTTGTAAACAAACGTGTAAAATAGCTTCCACCTGAATCCAAATCCTTGTTGTGATCGCGCACGCACAGGCTGAGAAACCCGTGGATGTAAATAAGATGTATGCCTGGGTGTATTCAGGTATGTATTGGTCTCTCAAGCAGGGGTAATTATGCATGGATTTTTCGTGTTTTTAAAATGTCTATAATATGTATTGGTCTCTCAAGCAGGGGTAATACTAATTATAGATGGATTTTTTTATGTTTTTTAAATCTGTACAATAAACTGCTTTAAAACTGTAACTGAAAAGTAAAGCCATCGGATTATACTTTTTAAAACAAGGAATCTAGATCACTAACTGTTTTTTCTGTGTCACATTAACTGATTATATGAATAATCTTTTGATTGTGTTGGAATGATTACCAATACATTCGGACAGGTTATTTAACAAACTAATTAGAAAACCCTTTTTAAAGGACATTTAGTGGACAAAGGAAAGCAAAACTCAATATCTTATTTCAAACAATGTGATGTGCAAAGAACATAATAAATCTATTTAATAATGAATTTGCAACTCGAGTCAGTTGTGGAGATAGGTTTGATTTCCCCAGTGTCTAAAGCCTCACCTTTTAAAGCTTTGAGCTAGATATAAAACCCCTTCCTACCCCTAGACAAGTATCTGAATTCACTGCAAAGCATCTGCTTGCTTTATGGCTAAATAGTAAATAAAAATAGCTTCATCATATATAACTAAGGGGTAAGGCCATGCTTATTAACATCCAGAAGTCCTCGTTCGAATTTCTGGTTATCCAACAACGCTCCTTTTTTATTTATTTTTTTACAAACAATCCAATCAAAGCCTAAAAGCTAAAGAGGAGATAGTTTCTATGTTCAATAATATTCCACTGCACTGTGAATGTAAAACTATAAACCACTCACTTATGTGGGTAATTGGATTCTCTAATGGTGTTCAACAAAGGAAATCTATGGGGTGAGCAGTGAAGTGTGTCTTTGCTCTCTCAAGATGTACTTGGCTTATTGCTTATTGCATATTGCCAATGTTTCTGAGAGGCTTTTTACTATTTTGCATATTTCTCCAGATTTTGCATTAGGATTTTCAAACCGGATAATCATGTCCTGTAATCAGGCTGCGAGTGTTACGTGTTTGTTTGTGTATATGTCAGCTCTGTAAACAATGCCATGCGTATCCGGTTAAGCTTAATTAGTCAATGCTAAATCTTTATTGAAAACATATTTTGGTTTGAGCGTTTGAATGCTTGGATGAATTTCTGTCAAACCCTTTCTTTGGATGTCACAAAAACAAAGCGATAATTGTGTTACCAGTTGGCAGCATTATACATAGCCGATATTGTCCAACCTCTATACAATTCAAGTTGTAATATTAATATTAGTTTTAATATAGACGCGCTAGAACATCACCATGTTAAACCTATATGGGTAGGCGATAGCATCAAGGTGATCCAGAGGACACACGCTGGTCAGGTTATGCAAACAAGTCATTTGAGGGTTTTTGCGGCGGTGAGACTGCAGGAATGCTGATTTGCCTGAGCTGACATGCTGCACTGAATGTAGTACGGTAGGGCTCATGACTCCCTCCGAGGAACACACACACACACACACACACACACACACACACACACACACACACACACACACACACACACACACACACACACACACACACACACACACACACACACACACACACACACACACACACACACACACACACACACACACACCTCCTTATGTCATTGCAAAGACCGGAACCACAACTCCTTCCTGACCGCACTCATTCAAATGGTGCCTCTTGCCTTTATATATATATAAGCCACCAGAGATAATCGCCATCACTTTGCCATCACAGCCATGCTATTCATAGACAACTTTTGGTAAGTACTGAAACTTAGCGAAATTTGCAAGAACATCATTTCAGTAAACAAACGTTGAGTTCTTGGAAGAGAAAAAGGAGTAGATAACGACAGAAGCAGGCAGGATAATTGTGCACTGTGTATTCCATGAAGTGTGGGATCCAAATATATGGGACATTTTCCTGGGGGAAAATTCAACAATTTAAAACATTTAAATTAAACTTTAAATATAGCCAGAGATAAATTGTGATCTGTATCTAATCTGTATGTATTTATTTCTTTAAGATAATCCTCTAAACTTTTGGCCAATCCTTTTATTACCTGACTCAGTCAGGTAATATAAGGATTGTATTACTCAGTCAGGTAATAAAAGGACTGGCCAAACATTTCTTATATCTAAAATCCTTACCTATAGGAGTTACGAGTCCATGTCTTCAGCAGTTTAAACACATTTTTAAACCTTTCTCTGTTTCAGAACGACACCAGCTGGGGGATGAGGTACGACCCTTCGATGAACTGATCTGAAGGAGATTATTTTCCGAGACACGGGGGTGACAACAAAATAAGCGCTATGAAGGGAACAAACAAGCTCGCCATCTTGATCGTCACCGGCATGTTGGCGGCCACGACCGTCTTCTTCAACCTCTACATCCTCCTGATGAGCCTGCAGAGCAAGACGAAGAAGAAGTGGGCGCCGTGCGAGACCATCATCGTGGCCCTGTGCGTGGGCAACGGCGCCCACCAGCTCGTCTGCCTCGTGTGGATGACCATGGACCAGATCGACCAGCACTGCCTGATCACCCACGCCTACTACACCACCGTCCTGCTGCTGCTCTTCAGCCTCAAGTTCACCATCATGTGGACCACCGCCTTCCTCACCTTCTACTACAGCACCAAGCTGGTGACCACGCCCAACGAGTGCTACACCCACCTCCAGACGGCCATCGTGAAGCACGCCGCCATGGTCGTGTTCCTCATCCCCCTCGCGGGCCTGGTCACCTGCATGCCCATGATGGCGGTGTTCCACGAGTACCACACCAACGAGACCGACGCCCTCAACGAGGACTGCGGGATGATCACCCCGGACACCGCCTCGGGCAAGGCGTACGAAGCCCTGTACCTCGTGGCGGCCGACGTGCTCCCGGGGCTGCTCATGATCAAGTGCTGCGTCTCCATCTCGGTGCACCTGGCCATCCACCTCCAGCACATGAAGTCCAGCACCAACGGCGCCCACGCCCCCAAGCTGGGCACCCAGATGCGGGTGATCCGCATGACCCTGTCGCTGGTGCTGGTGTTCCTGTGCTTCCTGGTGGTGGACCTGTACGTCAACTACCAGATCGCGGTGAAGCACGACAACGCCATCGGGATGACCTTCTTCATCACGTCGTTCTACACCGCCCTGAGTGCCATGGTGCTGATCTACGGTAAAAAGACCTTCTGGAAGAAGCTGTCGGCGTCCTGCCTCAGCGAGCTGCCGTGTCTGCCCAGGCGAGAGGAGAAGCAAGCTCCCGCCGACCACAAATGACCAGAGCTTTTTATCAGGATTTAAAAACCAATGTTTAGAGTGTCGTTTTATTTCATGCGCCATATGGTTGCGTATTGTTACATCTCTTCCTATAGCTCTGTATAAGATTGTGATGTGATGATAAGATGTGCCGTTTTTACTCAAATCCATGTTCCTCAGAGCGTAAGGTAAAAAAAGAGGACAAATCTGTGATGGGCTATTCAATGTAAAATCACATCATGCCTTTTCTGGGCTCATCACAATTGGGATTGTACTTTACCTCTTTAACATACATATTTAATAACACTGGGATGTGATCCAAATTGCGGTCATGCTTTGGAAACACGGATATGCTGTGACAAACTCTGGTAGTTACCATCTCAGACGTTTGAAAAATACATGTCACAAAGGGCACAGCCTGTATTAATAAAACAGGGGCCACAACCCAAATTCCATTTTATTTTTCTGGCATCTCCAAAGGTCCCTCAGAGTTCTCGCCTGTATCGCAGATGGCTGCGGCTGCAAAATAGGACAACAGCAGCCTGGAGATTCGAGAGGCCTGCTTATGCGGCTGGAGGTCTTCTGGGTAGAGCTTCCGTACCTGCGGGGAGCCGGGGCGAGGTAGAGATGTAACCTACATTGATGCCGTGCACTCGGGACTCTGGTTTTAAGTGCGTACTTGAACCGGCCGGCTCCCATGTGTGAATGGGCACAACAGAGGTGCTTTCTGAGTGGTTCTTTGTGTACATTAGTAGCTGGGCGTGACACACCCACACACACACACACACACACACCACATTCACTCACTCTCACACAGACTCCCCTACACCCAGTGTGCCAACCCTGGGCAAATAAAGATTTTTAAGGAGGGAAGCAGACCTCTTGCCATGGTTCATTTGCTAATACCCTCTGGCACCACCTAGTGAAGTTCAAAGTGGAGCTACAATGGGCCAGCTAATCCCACTCCACCAGAGCTCCGATGCGGGAGGGGGGATTGGAGGTTCTGGCTGTTAAAGGGCCGAGCAACGAAGGGGCATCTCCTTCTTTGATGCCGGGGATTGAGTTGCATCCCACCCGCAGGTTGTTACCCCGTATCTCTCCCCCCCCCCCGCCCCCGGGAAGCCTTCACAACTCCAGACCTACAGAATGGAAACGACTTTAACGAAATGATGATGCCAATCACTCCACTAATCACATACTGCTTACACACACACACCACACACACACACACCACACACACACACACACCCCCCCCCCCCAACGGGAACACACACACACACACACCCCCCCCCCCAACGGGAACACACACACTTCAAAACCACATCATTTAAAGCGCTGTTGTATCGGCGAGTACGTTTCCTCTCATTAGATAATGGAATCGATATGAACTTGTTCCCCTGGAAACCAATCCCGTAACCACAATGGACGCTGCTAGCTACACTGGTTCTTCTTTTGAGAGCAAATGGTGGATTGCACCAACAACAGGATTGGAAAGGGAATGGGTGGATTCAGTGGAGACGCAAGACAAGCGCACAATAATCTTGATAATCTTGAGACTTGAGTGGGGACTAGTCAAACTCTGGTGATGTTGACCGTTTTTAATTTGCAGGGCTGATGGCCATGAACCGCGGCCAGACATGAGTCATTTCCCGTTTCTCAATATCTGACAGAAAGGAAACAGGACCATAATTAATTAAAGATTAACCAAACTCCTACCCATTCAGTTCCCCATTTTCAAAACCTTTGTATGAACAACTTATACAAATTCGTAGGGTACAATCGAGTTGGCGCATAAGGTTTTTCTGTCAAATAGAGGTTCTATGTATTGAGTTTTGACCATGACTCGGGTCGTTTTATATGCTTCCGTTTTCTAGCCAGCCGGAGAAAACACAGTTACAGTCCAGTCCCAGAAAACTAGGTCAGGGCCACATGATACGCCTTTCTCTCAGAGGAACAATAAACGAGACGGTTGGGTGTATATTCATTCATTCACTTTATTTAATTTGTTCAATAATGTGGCGTGTTCGAGAAGCTGACAGCGGATTCATTTTGCCCAACTAAGAAAGCACGTGCAACATCAAGATAGACTCTGATCCCTGTTTAGAAAAGTAATACAATAGAAAAAAATGGTTACAATGAAAAAACACTGCTTACAATTTCATTAAACTATTTCATTGGATTGATTTGATTATTTTAAATTATGCATGCATATATAGCGCTTAGTGGATTGGCATATACAGAGATGAAGGTTTTCTGAACACTCGAATAAACACCGTCTCGGTGCAGCGTGGTTGTGCAAAACAATAAAAAAAAAATCCATTAATGATGATTCAAAGTATTTCAGAAGCATCCGTATAGGAAAGTAGTTATATTATGAAATGTACCAAAACTAGGAATTGGAAACCAGACTCTTTAAAAGACCTTTGTGCTTGTACCGTACAGTGTGTAAAGTCAGCTCAGGGGAAGCCCTAGTCCAACTCTATGACTTAATGCATGTTGGATCGGACATGAAATGTCAACAAAAATATACTTTAATTCAGCTTCCATCACATTCACGTGTGCCATCCAGTGTCTGTCGAAGATATGATACCAAAAACGTACAAAATAAAAGATATGGTGTGTGGGGAGGTTGGATTGTTGTTTGGTTCGACCACATAATTACAAAGAAAAAACATTTAAAAGGATAAAAATCAGTCAATATAAAACTAAGATTTCTGTTTTTCATAAAATTATAATTTCCCTGCCTTTGATCCGTCTGAAATGGTTTACTGGTTAAAAGGAGTTTAGCAATGCTCCCCTCTCAGCTATACGGACTGTTCTGGAAGGCCAGTCAACACGTTAGTGTACCAGAATCAGCCAGTGTTGATCCAAGAGATACAAAAATAGACGAGATGTACATTTGGTCATTCCCTTCTTGCGTAAATCAATCTAGAAAAATACGTGCATATATTTAACGTTCCGCAGCAGATAAAGGCATCAGTCTTCAGTTTCTGTTTCGTCTCTATTTTTTTAATAGAACGTTTTCGCTTTGTATCCTTTTGAGGAAAACAAAAATATAAAAAATATTCCTTTCCAAACTTTACAGACATCACCAGCAGTAGGATCTACTTTATGTGTGGGACTACTCAGACACACACGCAGCTCGTGTCTGCCCCGCGCGTGGCACCTGCTCCGCCCACCACCATCACTCAGAAGACCAGATCCACCGTTAGAATGAAGTTTGCTCCGCTACAACACGGTCGACCAAGGCTGCTGTTTGTAATTGCATTTCTTTTCCTTTTACGTTTGATTGCAGCATTTGTGCAGGCCCCGGAGAGAAGGGATGGGAGTGTGTGTGTGTGTGTCTGTAATGCTTTGTTCGTGCATCTCTCTCTCTCTCTCTCTCTCTCTCTCTCTCTCTCTCTCTCTCTCTCTCTCTCTCTCTCTCCTCTCCTCTCTCTCTCTCCTCTCTCCTCTCTCTCTCTCTCTCTCTCTCTCTCTCTCTCTCTCTCTCTCTCTCTCTCTCTCTCTGTGTGTGTGTGTGTCTGTCTGTGTGTCTGTGTGTGTGTGTGTCTGTAATGCTTTATGTGTATGTGTGTGTCCCTTTGTATGTGTGTGTCTGTGTGTGTTTGTGTGTGATTGTGTGTGATCTCACGGGGCGACGTGCTCGTATGACGACGGCAACAAGGACTTCCTGGCTTTGGGGGGAGGCGGGGGGGGCTTGCTCTCTATCTTCACCGGCAGGGGAGGCGACTGTTGGGGGGGGGGGGGGGGGGGGGGGGGGGGGAGAACAGAGGGACGAGTTCACACCGGATGCAGATTATTTGAGGAAAAGTTTGCCATTAAAAATGCATTGTGCGCCCGTCGCGCGTGTGTGTGGGAGGCTGTCTGTGTGTGCGCTCGTCGGGCTCCAGACGTACCTCTGAGGCGAAGTGGTGGAGGTGCTGGCTGTCGATCTCGTGGGGGTGCTTCTTGGGAGGCATCGGCGGGGGGGCCCCCGAGGGGTCCGGGGGGGCGCCGACACCGTCGACGCCGTCGGCGAGCAGAGACGAATAACCTGCGTAGGGGGGAGGGAGACACTATCGATCTCTGCCCACGCGTGTGTCTGCGTGTGCCTAACACGTCCGCTCCGTGACGCGCGTACACTCGCCGTGCGTACAGCATCGATTTTTTTTTGTGGTTGTGTTTTTTTTTTGGTTGTATTTCTTCGGTGGAGCGAGACGCTTCTTTCTTGTGTGTTGAAGGGATCGCTAACAGTCTGGTGTTGTGCAGAGAGAGAGAGAGGGGGAGAGAGAGAGGGGGAGATAAAGAGAGCGCGAGGGAGACAAAGAGAGAGAGACAGAGAGAGGGAGGGGGAGACAAAGAGAGAGGGAGACAAAGAGACAGAGAGGGAGATAAAGAGAGTGCGAGGGAGACAAAGAGAGAGAGAGAGAGAGAGAGAGAGAGAGAGAGAGAGAGAGAGAGAGAGAGAGAGAGAGAGAGAGAGAGAGAGAGAGAGAGATAAAGAGAGAGATAAAGAGAGAGCGAGGGAGAAAAAGAGAGAGAGAGACACAAAGAGAGAGAGAGACAGAGACAGCAAGAGAGACAGACGAAGAGAGACAGAGACAAAGATAGACAGAGAGAGACAGAGACAGAGACAGAGAGAGAGAGAGAGACAGAGAGAGAGAGAGAGACAGAGACAGAGACAGAGAGACAGAGACGGAGAGTGAGAGAAACACGAGGGAGACACCGAGAGTGAGGGGCAGAGCGAGGAAGACAGAGAGAGCGAGGAAGACACAGAGAGAGAGAGAGCGAGCGAGAGCGAGTGGGTGTGCGGTGGACGTACTGGAGCTGCGCGGCGTGCCGGGGGAGGCGGGCCCGGCGCCCAGGGGGCTGGACGGGATCAGCTGGGAGGCGGGCCCCTGGAACAGGGAGAGCGTGAGCCGGCGGTCCCCCAGCTGGAGGCTCTTGGGCCGCTGCTGCCTCTCGGGGGGGGCCTGGCAACCAGAGGGGGGGGGGACATACGTTAGCGTGTGCTCAACGGACACGTCGCCACGGAAACCTAGTCTCCTCACGGCCAGAGCCAGGGGGAGACGGTGTGGACTCAGTGACTGACGCTAGATCAACACAACACTTATCCATTTTAGAGATAATTAATTCCCCGCCATATGCCAGGGTAGATTGGTGAATTATAAACGGCAGGGCTTTTTATAATTAGCGTGATAATAACAAGTTAACCGCAATCTTATTTTAACTAAATTAATGAAAATGTACGCATTAATGCACTTTTTCTTTTTCTGCCGACAGATTGTCAACATTCTTATCAGTTAATCTTTGTTTTTAGTTCCACTGCTTTACATTCAATTACACTTGCAGTAAGTGACTGCCTGATTACAATTGCAGTAAGTGACAGCCCGTTTAATATCCCCTGTATTCATCTGTGGTGCTACTTATTTGAATTTAACAAGGCTTGTAGTAACTGCCTGCTTACAATTCCCGAATCTGTGTTGTTCCCAAAGTTTCATAGTCAACCCACACTGAGTGAGTCAATAAAACTCCCTCAAGATCATTCGGGTCTAGTTTTTGCTTATTAAATACATTTGGTATGAATGATATGAATGATGATGTGTCATTCCATTTGATAATCTCATTTAACTTCAATTGGAGTGGATTTAAAACAGAATTAAAAAAATGTGATTAATGCTATTAATACTACTCACAAATACTATGTGATTATTCATGCTAACATTTCTTAATCGTTTGACAGCCCTAATAAACACACAAGGTTTTAATTCTAATAAATACAGCGGTAAACGTCCGCGCTCCAGTGTCTCTGCGGTGCTGGTCTGATGTGTCCTTCACAAACAAGACATTTAATCTAAGCGATGTTTGCAAACAAACAGTAAACATTAAACCGGTGCGATGCTTTAAAGGGCGAGTCAATTTGCTATTGAAATGTCTTTGCTTTGTTTATCTGGTAAATATTAGCGGATCTCCACGACCTCAAGATTGTGCGTGTGAAGATTTCGGTCAATGCTGGCCTTCGCGCCGGCGACTCAAAATGGCTGAGCCTTCACACCCTGGTCATGCCTG
>NC_079422.1:24383094-24408094 GCF_026213295.1 Gadus chalcogrammus
TTACTCATATCAGAGGAGGGCCATGAAACACAAAGGCTTGGGCTTCTGCCAGTGGGGAACATTAAGGGGGCTTCATCTCAGCTCGCGCTAGTTCATAGCAGACATATGAAAATCTAATATGAAAAGCAAATATGAAAAAACAAACCCTAAGCTAAACCAATACATCAGGTACCGACCGCAAACTCGTTGTCCGGGTCCTTTTCTCCTTTCCGGAACGGCCGCGAATACTGGAACTGGTCCACTTCATTGGTCCTGTAATAGCTGGGAGGGGAAGGGCACGGTGTGTGTGTGTGTGTGTGTGTGTGTGTGTGTGTGTGTGTGTGTGTGTGTGTGTGTGTGTGTGTGTGTGTGTGTGTGTGTGTGTGTGTGTGTGTGTGTAGGTGTGTGTGTGTGTGTTCGTGTGCGTGTGTACGTGCGTGAGTGTGTGCGTGAGTGTGTGCGTTTGCAAGCGTGAGTGTGTGTGCGAGAGAGAGGGAGAGAGAGAGAGAGAGTTTAGAGATTAAACGCTGCCCGCCATGAATCCGGGAGGATATTTATGAGCTCATAAATCAGCCGTCAAGTACAGCGGCGTTCGCCTACTTTAATATCTGCTCTGGAACCCCCTTGTCTCTGAACTGCTGAGGCACGGTGAGAACGGGCTTCACCGTGAAGCACTGGAGATCTGGGGGGCGCGGCACTAAGGAGGCAAGCCATCGTCAAGGGGACCGCGACACGGGGACAAGGTCGCCCCGCCGTCCACCGCCGTTATTTGGGGGCGCAAACACGCTCTATGAGAACAAGTATCGTGAGCCGAGGAGCTGGGGGCCGTCTCTCTCTCTCTTTATTTGGGGTGTGAAGGATACGCTGGCCGGGGGAGTTGAGGATGGCGTCCCCGGGGGGCGCCGTGCTCGTCATGCGGACGCCGTTGGGGAACCCGGAGAGAACCTTCACGCTGAAGTCCTCCAGCCACTCGTACTCCTTCCCCCGGTAGATGAAGGTCTTGTTCTGCACGGTGGGGGCGGGGAAAAAAGGCGACGTGTGGAATTATAGATGGATGTACTTTTTTTTGCACACTTGATGGATGGCCAGTCTATGCACCAGCGTCTGATATAATGAGGCGTGATTATGTGCTGCATTGGCTCCGGAGGTAAAGCGGGATCGACAACCGTCCTAGAAACAGGAGGGTTGCTTGTTCCCGAGTGTCGAGCTGTCCCTCAGCGAGACACTTAACACTAACTGCTCCCCGACGAGCCGGTCGACAGCCCCCTCGATATGAATGGGTGAATGTTACGCAATATTGTAAAGCGCTTTCAGAGGCCACTGGTTAGAAAAGCGCTGCATAAACGCAGCCCATTTACCATTAGATGAATTCCAATATGTGGGATAAGTGTGAGAGCGTGTTAGGCAGCGCCGCTCCTGCAGGGGGAGCCGTGCTGGGACGGGTGCAGAGGGTCTTACCCGGAGGAAGGAGGGGAAGCCCTGGCCGTAGTACCCCACGGCGAAGTACTCTGGCTGGGGCCGCATGGCGTGCATGATGTTCTCAAAGAACTGGGCCTGCTGCTTCTGTGGATGACATCAGGGGGAGAGAGTTGAGGGGGAGAGGGGCGAGGGGGAGAGAGTTGAGGGGGAGACTGGCGAGGGGGAGAGAGTTGAGGGGGAGAGAGGCCAGGGGGAGAGAGTTGAGGGGGAGAGGGGCGAGGGGGGGAGAGTTGAGGGGGAGACTGGCGAGGGGGAGAGAGTTGAGGGGGAGAGAGGCCAGGGGGAGAGAGTTGAGGGGGCGAGGGGGAGAGAGTTGAGGGGGAGACTGGCAAGGAGGAGAGAGTTGAGGGGGAGACTGGCAAGGGGAAGAGAGTTGAGGGGGAGGCTGGCAAGGGGGAGAGGAGCGAGGGTGAGAGAGACGTGGGGGAGAGAGTTGAGGGGTAGAGGGGCGAGGGGGAGAGAGAGGCGTGGGGGAGAGAGCTGAGGGGTAGAGGCGCGAGGGGGAGAGAGGAGCGAGGGGGAGAGAGCTGAGGGGTAGAGGCGCGAGGGGGAGAGAGGCGTGGGGGAGAGAGCTGAGGGGTAGAGGGGCGAGGTCGGACGGCCCCGATCGCGCGGTAGAGACGCTCACCCGCGCTGCTCTCACAGGCACAAGGAGACGGGCTGCATTTTTAATACCCCCCATGCATTACTAATTTATTCACACGCAAATACTGCAGCGGTTTGGGCTCCGTTCGGGCAAAAGTGTTGATCACGTCGCTTGGCAGCGTGCCAAAACAAAAAACAAGAGCGGCTGCATTAAAAACGGCGATAAAGTATTAAACGTTTTATAAATAGTTCAATGACAAACACAACAGTGAGCATGGCCTTGTTTTTCTTCTTTTTTCTGGAAAGTGCGTCTCGAGGAGGGGGGGGGAGGTGGCCGGGAGAACTCTTATCTGCTGCTTCCGTTTCCTCCAGTCGTTGCCTTTATGTCCCCCCCCCCTCCCCCCCCCACACACACACACACACCCCCCACGGTGCCCCGACTGCTTAGCGTCAGCAAGCCTTTAAAGCCACACACACACACACACACACACACACACGACACACACACACACACACACACACACACACACACACACACACACACACACACACACACACACACACACACACACACACACACACACAGGCTACACACTGCAGGAGGCTACAGTGTGCAACAAAACCAAAAAGACACAAACAATTACTAATGGTGCCCTCGTTGCGTTTTGCAGAGGGAGTGGGGTTGGGGGGGGGAGGCAACCTGTATGAAAACCACACACACGCTGATAACCCGTGAGAGCCGAGGTAACAGGGAAGGAGAATAGAATAGAACACACAAACGACGACAACAACAACAGCATAAACAACCAGCATGGCACTTCTCCATCTCCTCATCTCCATGCAGAAGTGATTAAGTGCATTCACAACCACAGAAAACTGTGTGTGTCTGTAGGCCCGCCACCACCTAGACCGTGCCGCGACGCTGCTTAGCTTAGTGCTGGTGGAGTCACTTACTAGTAGCTGGCTGAGCTCCATGAAGTCAAACATCTGGCTCTCGTGCATCTTGGCCAGCTGTTTCCCAAGCTCGATGGCCTTCTCCCACATCTGGACAGACCGCGAGTACAGCACTCAATTAAAATCGGAGACACACACACCCAGACGCACAGAGTCGGTGTCAATGGGCCATCTGTCCACCTTCAGATAATCTCATTGCGCGAGATTGTTCTCCGTTGACTGTCACAGACGGATACACACTCGCGCGCACACATGCACTCACGCATGCACGCGCACACGCAAGCACACTCACATCAACACGTTTGTGTTGAGAGAAAGCTGCACCAACGTCGTTACGTGAAAGGATACACTTTCGCACTCCCTCACGCCCACGCATTCACTCACGCATACACGCGCACACGCATTGACACGCAAGCACACAAGCACAGCCACATCCACACGTTTTGTGTCGAGTGAAATCTGCACCAACATCGTTATGTGGAACCTATCGTAACCTCTGTCGGCAGGAAATAATGAAGTGATGGAGGGCGTCTCCCCTTGGCTCACCTTGCCCTTGTCCAGGTAGCATATGATCTCCTGGAACAGCCTCTCCTTCAGCTCCTGCTGGGTCCATATGTGCTGCCCGTCCCGGGGTATCAGGTGGGGAGCGCAGGGCTTGTCGGACCACTACGGGGGGGGGGAACGACATATTTCTGCTTTTAAAACGAGATCGGTCATGGTGGCGACAACAGACCCCCCCCCCCCCCAAACGTCCACTAAGTGGCCGAGCGACGGTAAAAAGACGAACGACAGCTGAGTCGCAGGGGGTGTCTGGGAGACCTCCAGCAGCTCAGCGTGCAGCAGCAGGGTGTAGGCCGCCTCCGTGTAGTTCTCAGAGTCCAGGTGCAGGTCCCGCAGCTTGTACAAGTACCTGGGGACAAAGGAAGGGGTCAAAGGTCAGCAGCCACACGCCGTTCTCTCCGCCGGCTGTCGCGTCGCGGGGCGCTCCCCTCTCTCTCTCTAGCTTACCGGATGTAGATGTCCTCCCTCTGCTTCTCCTTGTAGAAGTTCTGTCACAACACAAGATTTTACATTGTGGTTACACAGGACGTGTACAATGGCCGCATGCGTCTGCCTGAGCTGTATGGAGCCTGACAGCAGGGGGGGGGGGGGGGGGGGGGGGGGGGCTAGAGGTGGAGGGCAGGGCAGAGTGACGGCTCTGTGGACAGCTGGAGTGGAGTGGGCCGCAGGTGGCCGGGAGTGGGCACGGTAGTGTGAGTGGCTGGGTTGGGGGTATGTGTGTGTGTGTGTGTGTGTGTGTGTGTGTGTGTGTGTGTGTGTGTGTGTGTGTGTGTCAGTACCGCAGAGTGGTCGGGTTAGGTGTGCGTATGCGTGTGTGAGAGCGAAGCCGAGTGAGTGGGTGGGTTGTTCCGGGGTGTTTGTGTGCGTTTGTGTGCGCGTGTGGGTTGGGTGTGTGTGAGAGCACAGAAGAGTGGGTGGGTTGGGTGTGCGTGCGTGCGTGCGTGAGCAAAGCAGAGTGAGTGAGTGAGTGAGTTGTTCCGGGGTGTGGGGGGGTGTGTGTGTGTGTGTGTGTGTGTGTGTGTGTGTGTGTGTGTGTGTGTGTGTGTGTGTGTGTGTGTGTGTGTGTGTGTGTGTGTGTGCGTGCAGCGTACCAGCACGTTGACGGTGCAGCTCATGCGGTGCTCGGGGCTCTCGTCGTGGGTGATGGTGCGGTAGGCCAGCAGGTTCTCCAGCAGACCGCTCAGCAGTAGCGCCAGCTCCTCCCCCGACTGCGCCAGGTACCGGTGGCGCCGGCAGTGCTCCAGCAGGCTGTGGACAACAAAGCGCCTCGCTCCGTCAGCCGGTTCGACCCCGCCCACAACCCCACCGCCGACAAACACACACTGAGCTCCGTGGCTGTGGGCATTAACCACGCTCAACGGAGGAAAAACCGAAAAAGTGAAAACAATCGCAATCCGGAAAACTGAGGCCGACTTAAGAATGAAAAAAACGACTTTGCATTTCATTACCGCGCAGACGCCGACGAATGTAGATGCGAGTGAAATAAACCAGGGGGTGATACCCGGGGTGTGCTTACGTTTTCTCCAGCAGGAGTTTGTACTGCTCGTCCCCCCGGCCGCCCTCCACCTCCTCGTCTAGTTTGGTGATCAGCTCGTTCTCAAACTGCAGGGACACCAGAGGCCGTCAGGCACACATCCACATGTGGTGACGTCTCCGAGCCGACAGCTCGGCGTCTCCTCGCTCAAACAGAATGCACAACGCAGCCTCTGAGCCTTCACAACACCTATCTATATTTATTCGTTCCGGGGCTCTACCGTTTGAAATGTGCGTCCGGGGCTGAAGTTGTGCTCGCACTGCATCATATCGAAGAAGATGGGGATGGTGGCTTTGCGTATGTCGGCCTCAGGCACCAGGGTCGCCTGCAGAATGGGCCCCACCATGGCCGGGATGAACTTCATCTTATGTTGGCCTGGGGACGCAGATAACACGGTCAGCCAGAAATATCCCAGCGTGAGCCCCACCATCAGCACCACCCAAGAAATAAGAAAAAGAAAAGAAGAAAAGCAATAAGACGCTCCCCCTCAGCAAACACGGGAAGAGCTAAACTAATAAAGCCCTGCAAGACCGGACAAAATAAACCCAAACAAAAATATTGTCCTGTTGTTTGCTTTTTGCATTGCTGCCGGCCGTCGCATGCGTCGGCGTGTTGGCCACGGCCCAGCCCCCCACAGAGAGGCTAGGGGGGGGATACCTACCCAGATTATACCACATTTCACCGATCTTGAAGCCAATCGTCATCCGCATGTCACCGTACCTGAAGAGCAGAACACACGGTTACTTTTTACCTCCTGGGAATACGGAGATGTGGAATTATAATTTTTTTCTTTTAAGCCAGGGTAATTCTTCATTGACTGTGTTTGTGGGCCGTACGAAACCTACTTGTTGAGGATCTTGTTCCGTTTCTCCTGGGAGAAGGACTCCAACTGCAGGGACTTGTGGATGAGGTAGGCCACCGTCAGGTGGAAGTAGTTAGTCCACAGCTGAGGACACAAGCGGCCGTTTAGACGGTGACAGCGTAACAACCCACTGGTGTGCACCACCGTGGATCACGTTTCACATTTGAACAAAAGGCGACACGGTCATAAGAGCGTGGTCCTTGTCTTTGGACCGCGTGTTTTTTTGTTGTCTTATGTGAAATGTGATCCACCGTCTGGACTTTGATCGTGACCGTCTGGGATCCACCGTCTTCTGAATGTAAATCGTGACTGTCTGGGATCCACCATCTATTGGCTGTGATCGTCTGGGATCCACCGTCTATTGACTGTGATCGTGACCATCTGGAATCCATCGTCTTTTGACTGTGTCGCTTTTAGTAAGGGGGGTGAGGTGGGGGGGGGGGGGGGGGGTACCTGCAGGTCAAAGTGCGCCGGGTCCAGGAAGTGGCTGTTGAGCACCTCCGAGTACTGCTTGATGGCCCTGAGAACCACCTGCATCTGCAGCAGGTTCATCACCATCCAGTCGGCCGGGAACACGTTGCCCATCAGGTCTTTGAACATGATGAACGTCTCCATCAGGAAGTCCTGCAGGGGGACACCAGCCAATCACATGACCCCCAAGTGGCATATTGGACATATCCGAGACCTTCAATTGGTCGGCTTTACACGTCAATCACGGCAAGTTGGGGGGGGGTGACGTTCTCACCACCCGTGTCCGATCCACACGTGTTGTGGACCACTTGGGGATCAATAGTCACTCAACGAGGGGCTTAGCCGCCTGAGAGATTGGTGGGCGGAGCTTAACACGGGGGGGGGGGGCTGTGGAGACACTCACCATGATGTCCTGCCTGGTCTTGAAGGTGCTGATGTAGTGGCTGTAATGCGCGTCATCCATCTGCTTCAGGACGGCCGTCATGCAGGCTAGGTAGTGGCCCTGCCAAGCGGGGGGGAAAGAGACCCTCCATTACTCACTCCTAGGCGTCGTTTTCCGCGCTGGAGCACGCTCCGCAAGACGCTCCGCAAGACGCACCGCGGCGCACGGCTCATCGGTAATGCCGTTAGCAGACGTATTGGCATTGTGCACGTGTGCGTTTGTGTGTGTGTGCGCATGTGTGTGTGTGTCTGTGGTTGTTTGTTCACGGCTGCACAAGAGGGTTGACTTGACATATTGGCATTGTGTGTGTGTGTGTGTGTGTTTGTGTGCGCGTGGTTGTTTGTTCAGTGGTGCGCAAGAGGGTTGACTTGACACATTGGCATTGTGTGTGTGTGCGTGTGTGTGTGTGTGTGTATGTCCTTGTGCGTGTGTGCGGTTGTTTTCTCGGTTTGTTCACAGGTGTACTAGAGGGTTGACACATTGGCATTGTGCGTGTGTGTGCGTGTGTGTGCGTGTGTATGTGTGTGTTTGTTTTCTCCGTTTTTTCAGGGGTGCACTAAAAGGTTGACACATTGGCAGTGTGCGCGTGTGTTCGTCTGCGTGTGTGTGCGTCTGCGTGTGCTTGCTCCCTCCCTCCGTTGGTTCAGGGGTGCCCTAGAAGGTTGACACATTGGCAGTGTGCGCGTGTGTTTGTGTGTGTGCGTCTGCGTGTGCTTGCTCCCTCCCTCCGTTGGTTCAGGGGTGCACTCGCGGTGCTTACGATGAGCGGCGAGGCCTTGTCCATGTTGATGACGGTGCGGTTCACCCGCCGTAGCAGCCGCTCCATGATGAGCTGGACGTTGGCCCTGGTGGGTCCCTGCCGGAGGGACACAAACACATTAGAACAGAGAGACACACACACACGCACACAAACAAACAAACACACAAAGGGGGCCAGGAGTCACACGTGTGCTGCCAATGCCACTGGTGTTACAGAGTCGGGACGGATGTGCCGAAACACTAAATAATGGAACACTCAATAGGGGGACGCTTGTGTGTGTGTGTGTGAGATGGTGTGTGTGTGAGATGGTAAGTGTGTGTGTGTGTGTGTGTGTGTGTGTGTGTGTGTGTGTGTGTGTGTGTGTGCGTGTGCGTGTGTGTGCGGTCACACCTGTGTGCCTTTGTCATGGTTTTTGTGCTTGTGTGCATGTGTGAGTGTGAGCGTGTCATGGTGTGCGTGCGTGTGCATTTGTGTGTGTGTGTGCGTGTCATGGTGTGCGTGTGTGTGCATATGTGTGTGTGTGTGCATGTGTGCCATGGTGTTTGTGCATGCGTGCCTGCGCATGTGTTTGTGTGTGCATGCACGCAGTTGTAAGCATGCACATGCCTGCGCATGCGTTTGTATCTGTGACGTGTGCGCCCTCCTCACCACATCCTTGCGGTCCAGGCTGTCCAGCGTGGTACTGAGCAGCTGCACGCAGGCCTCGTGGTCGGGGCGGCTGGAGTGGTCGTCCAGCTGTCCACTCAGCTGGTCCGTGACCAGCGGTAGGAGGGCATCGCGGCACTCTAAAAATAACGACGAGCACACAGAAGGGAAACAAATAAAAGGGATAAACAAAGCTCTAATGGACGAGGTGCTGTTGCCGGACGGACAGAGACAAAGACCCACGCAGGTGGAACTCCGAGCTCTCCGGTTCGGTTCGGTACATTGTTATTCATTTTTTTTGATACACCTTTTGTCCGGGAAGCTTTGAAATGTCATTACGGCGGCGGTGTCTGAGCCGCGGAGAACCCACCTGGCTGCCTGAAAAGGTCACTCTCCACCATCTTGCACATGCAGCCCAACTTCTGCCGCACCAGCTGCGCGTCGGGGATGCTCCCAATAAACTTGGTGAGCAGAACGCTGCCGGAGGGAGAAAGAGAGGTGAGCGATCGCCGGAGCCGGGTGTGAGCGTATATTTAAGAAAAAGGCAGAATGGGAGCGCAGCACATTGGACCAGCCGCTCCTCCTGTCCCGAGCAGTCACTGAGTAGTGGGCGGCAGTGGCTCAGGAGGTGGAGCTGGGAACTGGAAGGTCGCTAGTTCGATCCCCGGCTCCTCCTAGCTGAGTGTCGAGGTGTCCCTGAGCAAGACACCTCACCCTGACTGCTCCTGACGAGCGGGCTGTCACCTGGAGCTTTGAGTGGCCACTGGTTAGAAAAGTGCTCTATAAATGCAGTCCATTTACCATTTAGTGTCGCAAGGCCTTCTTCTTAGCACAGCGTCGCTAGAAAAACGAGCAACGTGTTTCCACTGCAGAGTGGCAAATCATAATACGCCATGAAACGAGACAGGCAATTAGCGTTTTGCATTTTGTTCAAGGGAAGCCCGAGGATGACGGTTACCTGAGCTCCACGGGATCAAAGACTGTCTGGATGTCGTTGATGATGCTGGGGAGGTACTTCAGTATCGCGCCCTGAAACAGAGAGGCGTCCCGGCTCCGTCAGCGTGCAGCATGACAGGAATACCAAGGCTGCCTGTCTCCTGTACACACACACACGCCCTCTCTGGGTACAACAGCTTCCACACAACGAAGGCCTCACACACACGGAGGTGGCTCCGTCGGTGGCTCCGTCGGCGGCTCCGTCGGCGGCAGTGTTTCTGTACGGAGTGAGGTTCTACCTTTATCTTCACGGCCTCGTCCAGCCGTCTGTCCATCAGCGTGTTGAAGGAGAGGAAGAGCGTGCGGATGGAGTTGAAGAAGGCGTCGCCGTCCTCGCTGTTGCCGTAGAACCTGGGGGAGCGACGGCCAGACACACACACACACACACACACACACACACACACACACACACACACACACACACACACACACACACACACACACACACACACACACACACACACACACACACAGAACAAGGAAAGGTTTTTACTGCCAGGTTTTTGCATACGGGGGGACTTTTTAGGATAACAAATAACTAAGAGTTTTGAGTGGGTTGGGGAGGAGGTATCTACTGCTGTAGAAAACAGCCACCACCACCTCTACCCCCACCAGCAGCACCGGCAGCACCACCCGCTGCTGTGGTACCTGAGGTAGAGGACCCGGGACTGCACGATGAACCTGAACAGGTATTTCAGCGACTTGAGGGCGGAGTAGAGCTTCTCGGCGAGCGCCGGCAACTCTGCGTGGCCGACGTAGTAATTCAACACCTTGGTCAGCTTCCTGCGGGCCGGGGGGCAGAGACACACACACACACACACACACACACACACACGCAAAAACACACGCGCAGGCACCAACACACACACACACTCGTTTGAGGCAGGTTCGTATTTGTAGCGCTACTTCACGGGCGAGGGGAGTATAACAAAAAGAAGGCTATGAAAATAACAGCAGAAGGCTGAGGGAGCAGGGAACCCTCACATGTAGGCCAGAGTGGCGCTGAAGTGCTTGTTGATGTACGTCTCCAGCACCGGGTTGAAGTGCTGGAACTTGATGTCTCCAATAAGAGAGATGATGAAGACCTGCAGGCCGGAGGCACAGGAGGCTGTTTATACATGTACACTCGTAAACACACACACACACACACACACACACACACACACAAGAACAAGCCCCCACACGACAAAAGTAAACATACACATCATGACAAAGGCAAACATACGAGTGCACACATGTGCACACACACTGTGACACCGACACACTCACACACGTGCGCAAACACACATTGGGTGTCGCACACACACACACACACACACACACACACACACACACACACACACACACACACACACACACACACACACACACACACACACACACACGTGGGTCTGCCACCCGTTAGCTGCTAGCTAAAGGGTGTAGCTCACCAGAGCGTTGAACACCGGCATGTCGTACGTCTCTTTCTCCGAGGTGTCCATCATGATGCTGAACAGAGCGTCCAGGGTGTCCTGGAGAAACTGAGAGCACATCGACACACCGGTCAGACCCAAATACATAAGAACATACCTTATACCAGAAATACAGGTTTTTGGAGGAACGTAACTTTGAGCCAAAACTTTTGGGATGTGTGTGTGTGTGTGTGTGTGTGTGTGTGTGTGTGTGTGTGTGTGTGTGTGTGTGTGTGTGTGTGTGTGTGTGTGTGTGTGTGTGTGTGAGAGAGTGAGTGAGTGAGTGAGTGAGAGAGAGAGTGTGAGTGAGTGAGTGAGTGACTCTGAGTGAGTGAGTGAGTGAGTGAGTGAGTGAGTGAGTGAGTGAGTGAGTGAGTGAGTGAGTGAGTGAGTGAGTGAGTGAGTGAGTGAGTGAGTGAGTGAGTGAGTGAGTGAGTGAGTGCGTGTGCGTGTGTGTGTGTGAAGGCATGGAGGGCTTACCTTGACGATCTCCCCACCCTCGACCTCCATAAGCCGCCGCAGGTTCTGCTCCAGCTTCTCGGGGTGGGACCTCCAGTTCAGCAGGCCCAGTAAATCCACTGGACCCCCACAGCCAAGAGGACAAAGAGAGAACCACCAAAGCATAACGCCATTAAAAAGCAATGAATACCTAATGCTTGAAAATGCCACCGTTAAAAAAAAAGAAAAAAAGAAAGGCTACTAAAAAAGAATATGACGCTCATCAGCCTAATAAATGGATCCCCTGTCTCTTAAATACCCATTTCTGGTGATATGAACAGGCTGCGGCATGCGTAATGAGCCAGATGAACGGGTGTGGGTGGTGAGGGAGTGAGGGAGTAAGGGGTGAGGGAGTGAGTGGGGAGGGAGTGAGGGGTGAGGGAGTGAGGGGGGAGGGAGTGAGGGGTGAGGGAGTGAGGGAGTGATTGAGGGAGAGAGGAAGTGAATGAGTGAGTGAGTGATTGAGTGCGTGCAAAGTGGAGGTCACGTCTCCGGACGGCTGCCATGCGTGCGTCTGCCATGCGTGGGTGCGTGGGTGCGTGCGTGCGTGCGTGCGTGCGTCTGCCGTGTGAGCGTGCGCGGGGAGGCCACGTCTCCGGCCGGCTACCGTTCTGGGTGAGCTTGGTGGAGCAGGTCAGGGTGGAGATCAGGAAGCTGTCCTTGGTGACGGGCACCCCTTGGAAGGACTTCCCCGTCTGCCTCTCCTTCTCGGGCACCTCTGCCCAGGTGCAGGGCAGAGAGAGGAGCGTCTTGGCGTCCTCCGCCTTCTTGGCGTCGATCTGAGTGATGCCCCCGCAACAGGAAATTAACCGAGACGCACGTTGATCAATGGCGATGTAATTTGATATGCATCGATCGCCGAGCAGAGGGGAGGAGGAGTAGAGGTAGAGGGAGAGAGGGGGGGGGGGGGGGGGGGGTTCAGGCATAATAAATCGAAGCTGCTGTCAGCTGTTCAAAGCCGCCGCCGCTTTGGGTGTAATTACGTAGAGCTATGAACGTCCCTCTGCCCGCGTGCCCACGGCCGTCCCTCTTTCATAACTTCCAAGAAACAGAGCGGGGGGGATAATTCGATTCTGCGGCCGCACCTTATAGACGATGAGGTCGTGGCGCCCGTCTCGGAGCGTGGTGCCGTCCCCCTTCATGAGCCGGACAAGGGACATCCCAAACGGCTTCTCCGATTTGTCCCTGGCTGTTTGGGAGAGGGGGGGGGGGGGTGTAGGGGTTGCGAAGACACAGGAGCCAGTCGGATCAGAGTAGCAGTACATTTTACATTTTAGGGGATTTTGCGGAGGCTTTTTTTCCAAAGCGACTTACGACCATTCATTCACTCATTTACACACCGACGGGAGCAGACAGTGGAGCAGTGGGGGCCCCCTTTCCCCCCCCACCCCACTAATGGGGGAACTAACCCGGAGTCGGGCCGGCTCATTGAGATGCCACCGTGGATGATGAGATACTTACAGTCCTGGGACGAGCGGTGCCGGAACAACACTCTGAGGTGGGAGCGACACACATCCTCGATGGGGATAGTCACCTTGCAGAAGGAAGGAGAGGAGGAGATGAAATTATAGGGGGGGGGGGGGGGGGGGGGGGGGATTAGAGACGAGGCAGTCTAGTCTGACATTGGTATGGGCGGCACGTACGAGGCAGATGCTTTGCCGCTGGGAGGATTATTCCGTTATATGGAGCTGAAATCCATTGGAGGACGTAATTGGAGGGCTCAAGACATTGTGTCATATAAGTACAGTGGCGCTTTTGTCGGGTCACAGCTCATGACTGTGTGTGTGTGTGTGTGTGAGAGTGTGTAAGAGAGCGAGCGAGAGAGTGAGGGATAGAGCGAGAGCGAGAGAGCGAGAGAGAGAGAGAGCGAGGGAGACAGCGAGACAGCGAGAGCAAGAGCGAAAGTCAGAGAGAGAAGTGTGTGCATGTGTGGGTGGGTGGGTGGGTGGGTGTGTGCGTGTGCACGTGCACTTTTGTGTGCGTGTGTGTGGTGTGTGTATGTGTGGTGGACATAGCCGTACCTTGATAGTTTCGTTCCAGCATGGCTGCTTAACCTGGTAGTAAATGACAGACTTGTACTCTGTGATGCCTTCATAACCGGCCCCCGGGAATATGGCCTTCTGAAAGAACAAAGGACAGAGTTAATATTCTTGGAACTGAAAACCATTTACAAAACTGTTCTTTGCAAAAGCAGAAATTGCACAGGCAGTGCTCGCTTTTGATCGATGAGGAAAACGCATGGTTCTTTACATACTGCGCTCGCATAAACGTATTGTTGTCGTTGCAGCTGAAATTGATTTATTTCCCTTATATCACGATTAGAAAACATATGCGGCCACTTGCGCGTGTTATTCTTAGGGGTGTCCTTGACCCACCGTCGACTCACTGCGGATCAGAAATCCAAATATCTTTGTTAATATCTTATCTGCGGCTCGATGAAGCCACATTTTAGTGACTTTTAGCTGTTTTTGATGCTTGAAAATAATCAATTGGTTAATAATGCTTGATAAGAATCAATTGGCCAATCAAGGTTTCCCACAGCTGAATGGGTGCAGTGAAGCACCTCTGCTAAATGACCGCCTCGATCAATATGTTGCCAATTCGCCATCCATTCATGTCAACAACTGCATTCAATTCGACCGAAAATCTAGGCTGCCATCAGCCAAATATCCTATAATTATAGGCTGTAACTATGTGCAAAAATTAATATCATCCATTAATGGAGTCAGTAGCCGGTTGCCTTGGAGATGGGGCACTGTGTTCAGTCTACATATCGAATTGACGTCCGATCACGACGAAAAAAAACAAAGATGAAGACAATGTACGACAATTTGACTAATAACACGTTAAACATACATTTGTAGGATACGTTGAAAAGAATGAGGAACCGTTCAATTTAGCAAAGCAGGAATAATGCTTGACCGATTTCCGACGGAGAGAATCATTTTCACCAGAGTGGGTGGTATGATATGACAGCTGCTGTTACCAGTTTGCCTTTTATAATTTTTGGATCATCTTTTATGGTTTTTAAAAGCTGCCAAACTTCAGACGTTTTTTCTTTCTTGACATTGTCTAACCTACTACTACTACTACTACTACTACTAAGTCGAAAAGAGAAAATCGTGCCATTCCACAAATACATCACAATTTTATTCAAAGCAAAACACAGAAGAGTCAATCCTTCAACCACACAGCAAAAAACAGAACTTAAAAGCTTCTCCTTCTGGAAAAGCCTCATTTAGGCCCCGGCCTCCCGACGGATTGTCCCTAACAGTTTTCCGGACACGTCGATTAAAAACAGCGTAGACTGAAAGTCAATCCAATCGAACATTCAAATTGTCAAAGATTCATGGTCGCCCCTGGTTACGTGACCCTCAGCCGTGCACGAGCCCCGTCACCCCTGACCCCTGACCCCTATCCCATGACACCTACCCCGCGACCCCTACACCCATGACCCCATGACCCCTAACTCCATGGGGTTCCAGTTGGTGACCCCTGACCCCTACCTCCATGGGGTTCCCGTTGGTGAACCCCTGACCCCTACCTTCATGGGGTTCCAGTTGGCGACCCCTGACCCCTACCTCCATGGGGTTCCCGTTGGTGAACCCCTGACCCCTACCTTCATGGGGTTCCCGTTGGTGAACCCCTGACCCCTACCTCCATGGGGTTCCCGTTGGTGAACCCCTGACCCCTACCTTCATGGGGTTCCCGTTGGTGAACCCCTGACCCCTACCTCCATGGGGTTCCAGTTGGCGACCCCTGACCCCTACCTCCATGGGGTTCCAGTTGGTGACCCCTGACCCCTACCTTCATGGGGTTCCCGTTGGTGAACCCCTGACCCCTACCTTCATGGGGTTCCCGTTGGTGAACCCCTGACCCCTACCTTCATGGGGTTCCCGTTGGTGAACCCCTGACCCCTACCTCCATGGGGTTCCAGTTGGCGACCCCTGACCCCTACCTCCATGGGGTTCCAGTTGGCGACCCCTGAACCCTACCTCCATGGGGTTCCAGTTGGTGACCCCTGACCCCTACCTCCATGGGGTTCCCGTTGGCGACCCCTGACCCCTACCTCCATGGGGTTCCAGTTGGTGACCCCTGACCCCTACCTTCATGGGGTTCCCGTTGGTGACCCCTGACCCCTACCTCCATTGGGTTCCCTTCGCTGACCCCTGACCCCTACCTTCATGGGGTTCCCATTGGTGACCCCTGACCCCTACCTTCATGGGGTTCCCTTCGCTGACCCCTGAGCCCTACCTTCATGGGGTTCCCTTCGCTGACCCCTGAGCCCTACCTTCATGGGGTTCCCTTCGCTGACCCCTGAGCCCTACCTCCATGGGGTTCCCTGCGCTGACCCCTGACCCCTAACTCCATGGGGTTCCCGTTGGTGACCCCTGACCCCTACCTCCATGGGGTTCCCGTTGGTGACCCCTGACCCCTACCTCCATGGGGTTCCCGTCGTTGTCCTGCACGCTCACGATGACCTCCACGTTCTTCGGTGTCTTCTTCTTGCCGCGGTCGAACTCGCCGTGCAGCAGCGTGACGTAGATGTCGTTCCTCACGTTTCCTGGAGGCCGGAGGGAGAGTCGGTCAGGAGACGAGGCCTCAGATGTCCAAGAACAACGGGCCCCCCCGAGTGCACGATGGACAGTCCTCTCCCTGGGGGGGGCACGCATGTGTGTGTGTCTGTCTGTCTGTCTGTCTGTCTGTCTGTCTGTCTGTCTGTCTGTCTGTCTGTCTGTCTGTCTGTCTGTCTGTCTGTCTGTCTGTCTGTCTGTCTGTCTGTCTGTCTGTGTCTGTCTGTGTGCCAGAATCTGTCTGTCTGTCTGTCTGTGTGCCAGTGTCTGTCTGTGTGCCAGTGTCTGTCTGTCTGTCTGTCTGTCTGTCGCGATCGGGGGGGGGGGGGGGGTCGCACCTGGGAGGATGATCTCCGGGAAACCCATCTTTCCCACGATAGCGGTGGCGCGGTCCACGAAGTGGGGGTAGTCTTTACGCACCTGGGCCAGGTCCCCCGGGAGCAGCTTCAGGGTCACAAACAGCCCTGGAGCACACACACACACACACACACACACACACACACACACACACACACACACACACACACACACACACACACACACACACACACACACACACACACACACACACACACACACACACACACACACACACACACACACGTCAGACGTGCAGTGAATCACAACACACATGCCCCTCTCCGGAGCATGCTCAGTTTGTCCTTCTCCTCGAAAAGAAGAAGACAAGAAAAGGTTAGAGAACGCATTTGTACCCACCAGGGGGGGGAACACACCCTGGTGTGTGTGTGTGTGTGTGTGTGTGTGTGTGTGTGTGTGTGTGTGTGTGTGTGTGTGTGTGTGTGTGTGTGTGTGTGTGTGTGTGTGTGTGTGTGTGTGTGTGTGTGTGTGTGTGTGTGTGTGTGTGTGTGTGTGTACCCTGGCCCTTGTGGTTGACCTCCCGCGTGGCGATGACCTTGTTGAACACGGCGGTCAGGGGCTCGTTCTCCCCGCTGACCCGGGACGCGCTCAGGGGGGACATGATGAGCTGGCGCTGCCGGATGTACGTTTCCATGGCGATCCTGGGAGTGGAGGCGGAGGCAAGGTTAAAGGACACATACACACACACACAAACACACACACACAGTCACTCACACACACACAGTCACTCACACACGCACTCACACAAAGTTGATAACGATTTGTAAACATTGTTAGTTTTGTAAGCAGACAGAAATGGAGCTGTGATCCGCAGTCGGGGAGTGGAGGAATATCCAACTAGATGAAAGCTTCTGACTCTCATGGAGACTTCACAAAGAAGACACAGTGGGGAATAGAGTCCATCTGAGCGCATGAATAGTGGAGGACTGCTAAACACTCTCAAGTACAGCCCAGACCTATTCAAATGGTGGGCGATCCTAATTGCCTCCATCTTTGATGATACAATAGAGAGTACTGTTGCTTTGTCAATTCAATTAAAACGATGATATCTCTTTGAATATATTTCTAGGAGAAGAAAAATAAGCTTCTGATAGAGCTCTCCTCTTCAGTGCCTTCCTTTCATTGGTCCAAGGACGCAATCCTCTGCTTAGAATATCAAATATGTAAGCAGAAAAAAGAAAATCAGCAATCAATATGCATACATTTACGACCTGTAGATCTGTCAGTTTGATCTTTAATCAAAAGTAATGAGCGCTTTTATAGTGTAGGTAGGAAACTTCTTACAACTTTGATAAATACCAGTTGTGAATAGACTTTATGCTCTCGAGAATCTTATGGCCCTTGGGGAATATCGCTCACACACACCTGCGACACCCCTGCTGAGGAACGCATGTTTTCTGTTGCAATGCAGAATATTTGGCCCCAACTCTAAGGATAAATAATGATCAAATATCACGGATCAGAGCGGTGACATAGTTACTGCGATTCACATAGCAGAATAGAACTTGGTTCCAGTCACGCAATCAAGATGATGCAAGGCATCTTTGCAAGGGATATGTAATTAACCTCAGCTAAATGACTCAATAGGTTACTAATAGATTTACTAAATAGTGCATAGCGACCAAAACCTTAAATGACAATTGCCCACCTGCGACTTGTTCCATGTGCTTCTTTAAAAGCACAACCCTCTCATTAATGATCGAGGCTTGAACTTTAAGATGGGAGCCCGTCTCAGTGTGAATAACACAGACGATGCCCTTTATCGCAGGTCACAGCCCACTTATTATCAGGACATCACACAGGTGAGGAGGAGAGGGCAGAAGCTAATTAACAGAACGCCACCGTGACCTTCCTGCTATGAAACAGCATGGAACTGCGAGGCACAACTGTTTAAATATTGCCTCAAAGGCAGCTACACAGAGAATGGATGGAGCCTGCTATTGTGACGGTGTTTGGATCAGGGCTTGTGAGTGTGAATCCTGGTATTTTTTTGGGCTACTCTTCTTCCTCCAGAAACCCATACATATTCATCACCAACTGTGCAGTTGCGCGTGTGTGTGTGTGTGCCTGGGCATGTGCCTGTGTGTGTGTGTGTGTGTGCCTGTGTGTGCGTGTGCGTGTGCGTGTGTGTGTGTGTGTGTGTGTATGAATGCATTAAGACATAAATGCATACATCTTCATTGAGAGTGAGTGAGCGACAGAGGGAGAAAGCAACAGTACTGTAAGTGTTCCTGGAACAGAAACATATGAAGCACAATAAAGGTTGATACGACTTCAGATAAGCACGAGTGGGTTCCCCTGTGTGAGTGCTGTGTGAAGGGCAACACCAATGCACCAGAGACTCACGGCTGGAAGGGGATGAAGTGCTGCTTGTCCTCATCGTCTGTTTTCCCGTGGGCCACATCTGTTATGTCCATCACTGCAATGACAAAAGACACAAAAGGAGCACGGCAGTGAGCAGAAGGCCGTGGTGAAGGACGCATTTGCCCCACACCTGGAATATGAATGGAACACGATGTTTCTCTCCAATGCGGGGGTTTTGGAGCATATTTTTCCCCCCACTCTGTCTGAAGGGACTGCAACGACTGTTTGGGAACCACCAATCTCAAATCACACGTTATCTGGCGCCAGAGCACCACGAGGTGTCGACAGTTACCTAGCATCTCAACAGTCACACATCATCACCTGTTACCTTGCGACAGAAGCCTGAGTTCCATCACCTGTTGTTACCTAGCGACAGAACAGTGAGATCTATCACCTGTTGTTACCTAGCGACAGAGCAGTGAGAAGTATCACCTGTTATTTAGCACCAAAAAATTCAGATGCATCACCTGTTACCTATCAACGGAAAAGTGTCAAGTATCACCTGTTACCTAGCAACAGAGCATTAAGAAGTATCACCTGTTACCTAGCAACAGAACATCGTCAAGTATCACTAGTTACATAGAAACAGAAGAGTGACACGTATCACCTGTTCCCTAGCACCAGAACATTGAAAAGTAACACCTGTTCCCTAGCAACAGCATCAACTATCACCAGTTACTTAGCAACAGAAGAGTGACATGTATTACCTGTTCCCTAGCAACAGAACAGTGACACGTATCACCTGTTCCCTAGCAACAGCATCAACTATCACCAGTTACTTAGCAACAGAAGAGTGACATGTATTACCTGTTCCCTAGCAACAGAACAGTGACACGTATCACCTGTTACCTAGCAACAGAACATCATCAAGTAGCACCAGTTACTTAGCAACAGGAGAGTGACACGTATCACCTGTTCCCTAGCAACAGAACAGTGACACGTATCACCTGTTACCTAGCAACAGAACATCATCAAGTAGCACCAGTTACTTAGCAACAGGAGAGTGACACGTATCACCTGTTCCCTAGCAACAGAATAGTGTCACGGAACACCCGTCCCCTAGCAACAGCACATTGAGACGCAACAGACTCCTTGATGGGCCGCCTGCAGTGTGAGTACCCTCTGTTCTTTTGTGCGTTCCACCAGAACTATTTTCCAGGTTCTTCCCCCGGATTCCTGGCTGAAGACACCGGTACTCTCTGAATGGCCCGACTGCTGCTTACTTTGGTTCTACTCCATGTACTCCTGCATCCCGGGAAAAAGGACTTGTCCTCCAACCCACTATTCATCTGGCCAAAAAAAAAAAAAAAGGAAATGGCTCGCTAAAGCGCTTTTCCACCATCTGTTCTGCCAATGCGGCGAAGAGCCGCTCAAAAAGGTGGAGGAACCGACCAGGTGTTCCGGGGGCGCCAACCAACCTCGCAGACCCACTCACGTCTGAGCCGCACAACAAATCCAATCCCACACCCCAACCGGTTTAGCTTCACACTGGCCTGTGGGCGCACGGACGTCAGGACACAAGACAACAACAACAACAACGACGTTGAAGCATCTTACCGGCCACCCCGAACGGCCGCCGCAGGCCTCCCGTGTGCTTCTTGCCTTCCTTCAGTTCCATGCTGCCCACTCGGATGATCTGACACACCAGGAACAGCCGCTGTCTGATGAGGTCGCTGCTGCTCAGGTCCTGCACAACCCCCAGACAACAGCAGTGATCAGGCCCGGGACTACATCATCAATTAGTCTGAAGGATTGGTTCAAACCCCCCCGCAGAAGGGCTGAGAGGGTACAGCGAGACTGCCGTCAGGTCCTAAGGCGAGTATGAGATATGAATGTCCGAATGAGGCACAGCGACGCAGCTGTGTTCGCAGTGTGCCTACAGGCCACGCGATAATGAATGTGGTAGGAGAGAACACAGCCGTGTGTGTAACTGGTTTACCCCGGTCGTGACCCACAAACCCAATCTGGTCAGAACGTGTGTTTACCGAAGTGTAAAACTGAACCCCCAAAAAATGTCGGGATTTTTATTTTTGATTTTACTCCCCATAAAATGTTTACTGTTTGGAAAACTGTTTGGAGTGTTGTTGTTTTTTCACTGGCGGGTGAACAAGCCAACCGTTGACTCAGGCATGCCATCTGTTGTGGTGTGCATTCCAGTCAAGTGTATATTAAAAATATATATAAGTGTGCAGTGCAGGGATGGCAAAGGAGTGCGGTTGTCTGTATGTGGTACCAGACGCATTGTGTGTCTTTATTGGCTCCAGATTGAATCCCGCAAGAGGCCTCTCCCTAGAGCCTCTGTGTGTTTCCCTACTTACCCCACGCACTAAAAACATCCAAATTAAATACACATCATGTTGTTTAGGAGGAGACGGAGCCTCAGAAAGGCGACAACACAGAAACAACACCACAAACGACAACACACCCGACAACACATGGGGTTTCCGGCAAATCGAATTTAAGGGAATCCAAGAATAACTATGTGAAATCATTAGCTTTCGGCAAACAGGGGATTTTACGGTGAGATAATAAGTGTTGTCTGTTAAATCTCGCACGATCTACTCATCAGCATTTCATGAACCCCAGTAATGCATGTCACTAGCCGTCGGTGCTCTCGTCGTCCTGTGTGTTCAATGTAACGCGTGATGGGATTTGAGCAGAATTAGCGGGTCATGGTTTGTTTACCGTGAACAGCGCTGGAAGGTTGTTGAGTTTTTCGATTTCTTTGGGCATGCCCATACTGTCCCAGCGCACCAGGAAGTTCTCGCTGTGTGAATTAAAAATCACAAATTACTGTGAGCAAATCTGAAAAAAACACATCATCATTTACATCATCTGACTGAATGGAGTGCCATGCCACGGTGTCTCTGGGGTGATAAATGCAATCTAACTAAAAAAAGAGAAAGTGTCTCCTCAATTAGCTAACTCATCCCTCACAAGGAGTATATTAAAATGTACATCAGGATTTACGAGTGAGGTAGCGGTCGATCAAAGCATACAATCGAGACTCCGTAAAAAGATGAGTTACTGCCCGGTGTTTCCGTGTCTCTAAAGAAAGAAGCCAGACACGGTTAAGAACAGCTACAGGAATCAGAAGGTGTGCGAGGCCGTGTCATTAGTCGAGCGCATAACAGACGTCAGTTGCCGAGAGGGGGCGGGGCGGGGCGAGCGAGGGGCGTGGCATGCTCACCTAATGAACTCTGATTGGTCGGGGTCGTACAGGGACATCAGAAGCTCCGCCTCCTCGCCGATGTTGCAGACAAAGTTCTTGAGGTTCATGAGGAGGCTGTAGGTGTGCACCGTGCTGAACAGAGTCTGCCGCCGCATTTCCAGGTTCTGCCGCGTCTGGAGACCGGCGGGGGGGGGGGGGGGGGGGGGGGGGGGGTTAATTGGTGTTAATTAGACTGTCGTGGATTAAAGAGGTGATATTATGCCACCAGGTGTGATTAGCCATTACATGCCGTTCCCTGTGACCTAGTTACATCACTAGGCGGAGAATCCACCTAGATGTATGCTGGATAGATAAGCAACCTGGATAGATAAGTATCGCACCCTGGGGGACAGAGCCTTCGCCATCGCCGCCCCTACCCTCTGGAGCTCCCTCCCTCTGGCCATCCGACACCCTGATACACTCTGTTCATTCAGAAGTCCACTTAAAACCCATCTCTTCAGGACCACCTACAACATTGGACAAATCATCCTCCGCCATCTTCCACTCTCTCCGGCTCTCTTAATGTGTTGCCTATTGTTGTGGTGTTGTTTATTTTTTCCCTTTTGTTTGAGTGTCTGTACTGTCTGTACGTATTCCTTTCTTATTTGTAAAGCGTCTTTGAGTATTTAGAAAAGCGCTATAAAAAAAACGGATCAATTATTATTATTATTACTATTAACATTTGTCACAGTCCACTGGGTTGGGCAGGTTGACTGATCCATCCAGCGTACATCTTGGTGTACAAGCCCACCTGTGATGTTACCAAAACACCGGGGAAAGGCCGATTTTCAAACGGCTCGTAAGGGCTCATCCCACTCCCACCTGGCGGCGGGTTACCCCCGTTTAATAGGCCCCCCGCTGGGCCGCCTAACGAGGCCATCAAACCCGCGCGTGCCTTCTCCTCCTGTATGCGGTCGTCGATGCTGCGCGAGGCCACCTCGTGGGCGCGGAACAGGCTGACGGTGCTGGTGAAGTCGGGGTCCAGAGTGTTCCCCGCCTCGTCGCGCACCACCAGGTCCAGGCCCAGGATCCTGGGGGGGGGAGACACAGAGGCGTCAGCATGGGACCGTGGCACCGGGATGGCCTCGCACGGCGAACGAGCTGTCCCCAGTAGCACGACCGGCCACCGCCGGCGCCCATAAAGCAGGCGGGACAGCGTTTATTTTTAGCTTTGCTGGCGTGGCCACCGGGGGAGATACGGGGGGGAAGGGGGGGGCGGGGGGGGGGGGGGAAGGGGGGGGGGGGGGGGAGAGATTCATACCGGTTTCCATAGTCAATCTTGGCGGTGACTTTCTTCTTCAGCTCCACAAGGTCATCCTTGGGCAGCGTCCCTGACACTATCTGCGATCGATACTCGATGAGGCTGTAGGCCATCTGCTGCACGGTCCTGAACAGACTGACGTTGCCGTTCTGCCGGGAGATAAACAGGTGAGGTACCAACTGAACAAGGGTTTCTTTCTTTTTTTCGTACTGTTTGTGGAAAAATGCACTCAAAAGGTGAGTGTTTCAAAATGAATGATTGGGATGCTGTCTGGAATGTATGTGTGTGTGTGTGTGTGTGTGTGTGTGTGTGTGTGTGTGTGTGTGTGTGTGTGTGTGTGTGTGTGTGTGTGTGTGTGTGTGTGTGTGTGTGTGTGTGTGTGTGTGTGTGTGTGTGTGTGTGCGCGTGCGCGTGCGTGTGCGTGTACATGAATGAGATATTCACACATACTTACCACATAGAGCTTGTGCCATATCTGTGCCCATTCTCTCAGGGTTGCCCCAAGCTCCAGCACCAGTGGTAAATCTGTTGGGATAATTATTTCCTGCTGGCTACGCGCCAGACGGGGAATAACGAGGGAGGAAAAAGTATTGCATTATTCACATTATTCACATTAGTCACACGGAACATATGTGAATAAAGTACACCTCTACTCATGATGAATCGACGGGCATTTCCATAAAACAGAAAGGGCGCGAATAACGCTTTAAATGATCAGCAGATTAATATCGTTACGGCGTCGGGCGGCGCTCGGAAGATGACAAGGGGTGGCGGCCATCCAAAATGAAGACGGATTATCACGCGTTATTATGATTATAATTATCATTGTTATTGTGCTGCGGTTCAACGTGGTGGATGTGGGCTCACTCGATCCCCTCGACTCGGGCCTCCTTCAGGTGGATGAAGGACGAGGGGAAGATACCCTGGAGGAGGGAAGAAGCACAGGACGGAGTTAAAACCAGGGGGAGACCGAAACCAGCCCCGAAAAACCCTTCTGCGGTAGGACGGCCGTGCCTGGTGGGGACCTACCCTCTGAGACTTGTTCCGCAGCGTGTAGCCTCGGTACCAGCCTGGGAGAGATTCATATGCATTTTAAAGATTTAAAGAAATGAGACATCACAGAGAAGTACGAAGAGTTAGGGGGCACGGGGGGGGGGAGGAGGGGGGGGGGGGGGACTGCAGCTGACTTTCACGAGGTGCAGTATATTGATCACAGCCCCGGTGCAGCTCTCAACATGTCACGGCAGCTCCTGGGCAGGCTTGTAAAGGGGGAGGCAGTGGGAGGGGGGAGGGACGAGGGGGGAGGGACGTAAAGTGGGCCTTCAGTCGACTCACTCACCTTCAAACGTCTCAAGGATGTGCACTGTGTCGCCCACCTGCAGACACAGCTCTTGTTTACCTCGCCCATCGTAGTTGTAGATCGCTGAGAGAGAGAGAGAGAGAGAGAGAGAGAAGAGAGTAATAGAGAGAGAGAGAGAGAGAGAGAGAGAGAGAGAGAGAGAGAGAGACAGAGAGAGAGAGAGAGAGAGAGAGAGAGAGAGAGAAAAGAGTAATAGAGAGAGAGAGAGGGAGAGAGAGAGAGAGAGAGAGAGAGAGAGAGAGAGAGAGAGAGAGAGAGAGAGAGAGAGAGAGAGAGAGAGAGAGAAAAGAGTAATAGAGAGAGAGAGAGTGAGAGAGTGAGAGAGAGAGAGAGAGAGAGAGAGAGAGAGAGAGAGAGAGAGAGAAAAGAGTAATAGAGAGAGAGAGAGAGAGAGAGAGAGAGAGAGAGAGAGAGAGAGAGAGAGAGAGAGAGAGAGAGAGAGAGAGAGAGAGAGAGAGAGAGAGAGAGAGAGAGAGGGAGGAATATGGAGAGAGAAACAGACACACAGACAGACAGAGAGGGGGAGAGAGCACAAGTTAGTCGAACACTTCACAGAAAATAAACTGCTATTAACAAAAAGGGTTGTTTTTATTCCCCATGCAAAAACTTTTAATTCTCCTCAGTGGGGTCAAACA
>NC_079422.1:24410594-24413094 GCF_026213295.1 Gadus chalcogrammus
GGCTATTTACGAAAACTTGTTAAAGACTAAAGACAATCAAAGGTAAGCTTTTTTGGCGGCTGCTCTGTAACAACCAGAGCGTGAACCAAAATGATGGTACAGCCTACCATCTCTGGAATTGTTTTAAAGAAATCCATAAAGAAATTGACAACGCTTGAACATAAATTGTGCCGAATCAGAACAAAAGGGCGATATGCCTGCCATCGGGCCTGGATGGGCACTTTATCATAGCCGTTAGAAAAGCAGCAACAACAGACATCAATCTCAACTATTCTAAAATTCTGATTTTTGCACAATTTCTGAATTGGACCACAGATTTGGACAACAGAAACATGTCATTTGCTTTGTATGCTGTCATCAAAGGTTATCAAGGTTTGCTTTTAGCATCGGACAATTCTACGAAACAAATGCACGAGATTTCCTTCTAGGACTGCAATCCGATTGAATGAGTGGGGCCTATTTACCCTCCTAGCTACAGGTCCAAGGCAGTGACCAATTACCCTCAACTCACATTACGGTGACGCTGTAGCCAAAGGAAGCTATGCTGTGTCAGACTTTGAGGAAGTACAAACTACGAGTCTTCCCCAGATTGAGACATGAGCTGACTTCGACTATATTAATATACTTTTTGACGTTTTTGGAGGTTCATGAGAATATATTTGGTTGGTGTGTGCTGGATACATTCCTCTGTGGTATTTTATGGGGTGTTTTACGTTTGAAGTTCCAGTTGTAATTCACTTAAAAAGATGTATGCGTGGATATAAATGGGAAGCGGCGTGAAAGTCATTAGGTACATTCAAGTGTATAAAGGTTGGTTTTTGATCCTAATCGCCTCCGGCAGGTTGTTTCAAATCATTAGGAATATATCCAGGAAAAGCCTTTCTTTTTTAATCTGAGCTCTAGACAAACGAATGGGATCAGTGCAGATATCTTAAAACTGGTTCAGATCACAAGCCCAAAGTTATCAATGTTTCCTCCAGGGACATCTTTTAACTCTAGCGTTTGTAGAAGAAAACTCAATTAGGATGTCTACTACTCTTTCTGGTAAATAGATAGAAACACACACACACACACACACACACACACACACACACACACACACACACACACACACACACACACACACACACACACACACACACACACACACACACACACACACACACACACACACACAGGTCGTGCTGCTGTTCATGAGGAATAGCAATGTATCGCACTCTTAAGAGTCTACGAGACGACTCACGTGTGATTCATAACACTCTATATAGCCTGTGGGGGTTAAACACATGGAAACAACTTCACCAGAGGAATGACAATGCCACAAATGTGACAGGCAATGTGTCCAAAGACAACACAGAATGATATTTCTTCCTCTGCACATCTGCCACTCTGTTTCAACCCGTACCCATTGGGGCCAACTGGGATTTTGGAAAGTCTTCAGTGAGAGCAGTTAATAAGGACGAAGAAACGGACAATGGCCTTTAGTAGTGATATGAATCATCTGTTAATGGAGGTGCACCTGAAACACAGGGAGTCTCTTGGCTTCCTAGTTTAAACCAGGTCAATCTAGTACTGCTACTTTTCAAAGGGGGGCTATTCTTGCTTTGAGTCGTGGCATGCACATTTATGAATTACGTGCATCATGTCTCCTAGTAAAGATAACATTCCCAGAATCTTAAGATTTTCATTTTCAATTCAAACGTGTGCTATACTGTAATCTTATTAAAACTGTAGTCCTATTAAGTTGAGTTTGAGGGATTAAAGCAAATTAGTGACAAACGAACCACATTTCACAAATAAATAACGAGCTGCATAGTGAATGGGATTAAGAGAGAGAGAGAGAGAGAGACTTCTCCATGATCAGCAGCGAGCTGATGCCCCAGCAGACGGGGGAGGCTCCGCTCTCAGCCTCCACAGTCATGGGGAATGTCAGCAGGGAAAAAATAAGTTTGGTCAAAACAAAATCCTAAAGCTGCACTGCTACAGGTATTGAATAAGACAGAGCTGCTGTTTCAAAGGCTGGTGCTCTGTTCTAGACCAATTCCACTAGGCCAGGGGGGGATCACGTCCAAATGCATCGCCTGTTGCTTTACCGACAGGTTAACGACAGCAATGTGTCCATGGGTTGTCTGATTCGGTGTTATGTTTGCGCAATGACAGCATTATCTGAGGTTTGGTCTGTCTGACCGCGACCGGGTTATTTGCAATAACTGATTTACTTTGAGGGCGTGGGTGTCTACCTGAGAATGTGTATGCGTGAAGGCGCGCGCGCACACACACACACACACACACACACACACACACACACACACACACACACACACACACACACACACACACACACACACACACACACACACACACACACACACACACACACACACACACACACACACACACACACACACACATCAAATGGGTTTAGAGAAACTTCATTTTCAGTGAAGTTGCACAAAAACAAAGCTCTCCATTCTCCAACAAGTTGTTTGTACGGGTATGT
>NC_079422.1:24420594-24478085 GCF_026213295.1 Gadus chalcogrammus
AACAAAAGTCTATCACGATAAGCTCTGCAAAAAGGAGATAACATAGCAAACAACGAGACATCATTAGATTGAATAACATCGACACACTTACCTGCTGCCTCTCCTTCGGCATCTCCCTCTGCAGCCTTCTCATCACCTTCTCCTTCCTCTTCGGCTCCTTCCTTGTCGCCTTCTCCCTCAGCTTCTCCTTCTTCCTCAGCTTCTGCCTCGGCGTCTCCGCCTTCCTCTTCACCTTCTGCCTCTGCGTCTCCTTCACCCTCTTCTGCTGCTTCTCCTTCCTCTTCCTCGGCGTCTTCTTCCTTCTCTTCCTGGTCCTTTTCTGACTCAGCCTCTTCTTCGCCCTGAGCCTCCTCGACTTCCTCTTCTGCGTCTTCTTCCGCTTCTTCTACCTCGGTCTGCTCTTCCTCTTCCTCCTCTTCTTCCTGATCCTCCTCTCGAGTGGCTTCTGCCTGCTGGGCGTGGCTGGCTGAGATGATCTCCTCCTTGACGAGTGCTGATCCCAGGCGATAGCTGTGGAGGTGGGGGGCTGCGGAGCTCAGCTGACTCTGCATCTGATACTGGGGGTAGCCAGAGGACATGGAGGAGTACATGCTCTGGGAGTAGTGGGACACGGACGGTGCGCTAAGGCGGTTCTCTTCCCCTTCAAGCAGCTGCCTAGGAAAAGCAAAATAGAGAGAAAAATTTACGAACGATAAATGCAGAATTCCCTCGTTGGGATGGCGTATACTGTTACAACGGGGAATTTAATTATCTTTCAGGTAAACAGCTGACCTGTAGGCGGCAATCTCGATGTCCAAAGCCATCTTAACGTTCAGGAGGTCCTGGTATTCTTTCAAGTAACGAGCCATGTCATTCTTGTTCTGCCTCAGCTCATCCTCCAGTTGAACGATTGAGACCTGCAGAAGAATAATACAGCAACACAGCAGTATAAGAAACATTTACTCATAAACAATTGAAAAGAGGAAATCCAGTGCAACAATCGTAAATTAGTCAAGTGCAACCAAAGCAGAAAGTGTTGATGTTTTATGTCAATCTCCAACCTGCAGTTCTGTGACCTCGTTGCTCTGGTTGTCCTGTACTTCCTGCAGCTGGCCCTCCAGAGCCTGGTTCATCTCACGGCAGGCGTCGATCTCCAGCTCTCTGGCTTTGATCTGTCGGCGGTACTGCTGGACCTCGTCCTTGGCGGAGCGGGCGTGGTCCGTGTTGCGGGCCGAGTCGACCGTCATCACGTTCATCTTGGTGCAGAACCACTCTTCGGCCGACTGGAGGTTGCGCTGGGCCAGCTTCTCGTACTGGACGCGGACGTCCCGCAGGGAGGCGGAGAGGTCCGGCTTGACCACCTCCATCTCCACCGACACCTGGGCGCTGTACTGCACCTGGGACTGCAGCTCTGAGATCTCGCTCTCGTGCAGGCGCTTCAGGAAGGCCAGCTCGTCCAACAGGGTCCCGACCCTCTTCTCGTGCTCCGCCCGGGCCAGGCCCGCCTCGTCGGAGACCTTCCTGGCGTCCACGAGCCGGCCCTCGGCGTCCTCCCTGGCGATCACCTCCTGCTCGTAGCGGCCCTGCAGGTTGCCGAGCACGTCGTCCATCTGGTCCCGGTGGTTCTGCGCCGCCTGCTTCTCGTGGCTGGCCTCCTCCACCGCGGCCCGGAGCTGGCGCAGCTCCTGCTCGTACAGGCCGGCCAGGTTGGAGGGCTCCGTGTGCCTCTGTCTCAGCACCAGCAGCTCCGTCTCCAGCAGCTTCTTCTGCTGCTCCAGCTCGTGCACCCGCTCGATGAAGCTGGCGAAGCGGTCGTTGAGGTCCTGCAGCTGGGCCTTCTCCTCGGTCCTCAGGGTCTTGAACTCGGTGCTGACCTGCGCCGCCTGGCTGATGCTCAGCTCGGCGGCCGAGGTGGAGGAGTACATGGGAGCCGAGTACTGGGTGGTGCGGCTGTGAGAGGGGTACACCCGGCGGGCGGAGGAGCCGTAGGTGGGCGCTGCGGCGTGGCTAGAGTACATGGTCCTGGATACGATCCCGCCGCCGCCGCCGCTGCTTCCGCCGCTGTATCCGCCGCCGCCGTATCCGCCGCTGCGGATCACCGTTTTCCTCTTGTAGGAGGACGGCATGTAGGAGTCATAGCCAAAGGAAGTCATGGCTGCTCTGAGTGGAGGTAGCCAGGACGAGTGTACAGGGGTAGCAGCGTCCCGGCTGCTTTTATAGGGGCCGGTGATGACTGTGACGCAGGCTCCCCACCGCACCCCACCCCGCAGGAGATTCTTTTTTCTTTTTTTTTTCTGCAGGCATGCTGACTGAGGGAATCGATAATGATGTTACCGACCAGCCAGTCTCAGCATCGAGGGAGGCGGGGAGAACGCACTGCAATGGACAGGGTCAGTGAGGACAACGCTCGGGCGGTATGGACAGCCCTGGGAGGAGTGTTATCGTGATGCGATTGCTGTGGTTTGAGGCTCTGTGGAGTTGGCAGTTGAATTCGGTGTAAAAGAGAATAAGTCAGGGAACACACTGTCACACTACGACTACATATTTATACATCTCCATGAATTGACATTATTTTTATGTATTCTTCTGGTGCTGCAGAATGCATTTTTATTGGCTGTGGACGTGACTGCAGCGTATCAAAGATCTTGCAGTTATTATCCTTGATTTACCAGTTATTGACCATTCCATATTGCAATAAAGGCGTGGCCACTCGTTGCTGTCTGTCCACAACTTGTGTGGACACCGCAGGATGGACAGACAACATTGTACTTGGCATCATAACATAATAACATTGTAGTTATCTATGAAGTAACTTTGACAGTGAATGTGTACATTGCTTTAAAACAAAGAGTGGTAGTAAATACAGGAAAAAAAAAGATCCAAACTAAATGCCCTAATAAGTTTTAACTTATTAGGCTCTGGTAATACAATCCACTTTGAAAAAAGCAGTAAGAATCACAATCTGATAAGGCAAACTCCCTGTGTTTCATATTGTATGGGATGGTTCCAATGCTGGGTGCAAGGTGTGTGGTCTCCCCACCCCCAAAACATCGCGATGTCTCATTGGACAAAAAGAAAGCCGCGACACTATCAACCAATAGGACGACGGGTTGCTAAATCAAGGAGTGGCCAAGGGGACATGCTGCGGCTGTGATGCTGTGACGTAGAATACTAACGCTCACAACAACAAAGGATGGCTCGGTAAAGTTTACACCAGTCATTTGGGCCCATTCCGCCATATAATCACGTCGGTATCCGCAGTTTGCTCCACAATCAGAGTCGCACTGAACCCATGCAGCGACCGTGGAGGTGACCGGTAAGACCTTCAGGCTCACCGGGGATGCTCACCCAGGGAGGCTAACGTTAGCTCTGTCGGCCTAGATCGCTAACCGGGTTATCAGATATTAGGTCGAAGTATTTTATTGTTAATGGCCAAGTGGTCAAGACTATCTTTCTCAGATTCTGCAGGGATCACAGGGGCTGCTCCCCCACACCCATGCAACTATATGAGTATATGAGTAAGACTATGCTGCAGGAGTCTGCAGCTGCAATTGTATGTGTGATCGTCCCCGATGCATTGTCAATAACTTAAAAGTGTCATCGTTTTGGCGCTATTCAAGATCATGTCGGCACTGGGATGTAATCACCGTTATGTGGCCAGACACTTCCCTGAATACAATCCAAAAGCTAAGGATAAGCAGGACACGGAGGGAAGACATTGACAGCAAAAGAGTCCAGAGTCAGCGAAACTGACACTAGGTCTGCTGTTAACCTTCCCTTTTCTGGCTGACTGGTGTTGATCAGAGCTGCTGTTTCCATGTTGCAACACTGCCACGCCCTACTCCCAAATATTAATTAATTCATTCATTCATTCACTGTCTCTTATGTTTCTGCAGCATGAATGAAAAGCCACTGCAGTTAGAGTTTGAAGCTCAGTTTCACTGTTATCAAAATGGTAAGATCTTTTACTCAGCTATCCTGCTTGATTTTAAAGCATTCAGCAATTCCATGAGGGCAAACCTACAATACGCTTGTCTTCTATGTGCTTATCTGTCATTTTCTCCCCCCCCTCCTATCCGTTTCCAGATTCGAATAGCAGCATTAAATGCAGCCTCGACAGCGGCTGATGAGTCACAAGACCCCCAGAGAAGTCGCAAGAGTCAAACGAAGGAGGCGCAGGTATAAAGAATATGTGCAACCCAATCAATTACTTTTATACTAAGTATACGACTTCCATGAAACCCACGTGAATCTTTTTTTCTTTCTGTTCTTTGCAGGAAGCCGAAGCGTTTTCTTTGTACCACAAAGCTTTAGATCTTCAGAAGCACGACAAGTTTGACGAGTCTGCCAAAGCATATCATGAGCTCCTCAAGACACCGTTACTTAAAGAGGTATTATTACTCCCTGTTCTGGTGCACTTCTGCTAAGAGGAAATAAAAATCTATGATCTATGAGAAGTCTGCCGGAGCTAAATGCAGCCATCAATCATTCTCTCCTCATTGTAATGTGTACCTCTGCTAAGTTTAGTTCAAGCTTTAGGTTATTTTTGTTACATTTATGAAACCATTAACTGTGAATATTTCAGGCCAAGCCCTCGGAGGACCAGCGGTTGGGGACCAAGCATCCTGGGCTGATGCTGAAGTACTCCACCTTTAAAAACCTGGCCAGCCTGACTGCTTTGCGGGACGATCTGGAGACGGCTATGGAGTTTTACCTGGAGGTATAATAAACATGTATTTTGGTTTAAATACAACCTGTTACGGGTCTGGTCCAACAAAGCTCCTTTGCCTTTGAGATGAATCCCCGTCTCTCTTCCTGTCGCCGTCCTCTTCCAGGCCGTGATGCTGGACTCCACCGACGTCAACATGTGGTACAAGATCGGGCAGGTGGCCGTGCAGCTGGTGCGCATCCCCCTGGCGCGTCATGCCTTCGAGGAGGGCCTTCACTGCAACCCGGACCACTGGCCCTGCCTGGACAACCTCATCACCATGCTGTACACGCTCAGCGACTACACCTGTGAGTCTGGTTGGACCCACGCGTTCTTTAAAGAGAAATGTTTGAAAAAAAAAACTCAAGGAGACGATGTGGTAGTGACCTTTCTCCATTTTGATACCAAAACTAGGGTCACACGTAATTCATTATCTTGTATTTAAGACGCAATGTGTACGATTGAAACCCCTCCAAGTTAGTAGGCGGGAGAATTTCAGAATAAAAAACTCAACAAGTGTTCTTTCCACTGAGAGAGGTACAGGCTGGCCAGACTTTTTAAATTTGTAGAATATATCAGTTATAGGATGTGATTTTATTGAAGACACTATTGATCAGCATTGACTTGGTATGTCCAGGTCATTTTAGCAATGTTACACAATGCGTCTTTAATCGTGGTCATATTTCTGGTCGACAGCTGTAGAAAAGTAGGGTTACATTTTTGTAATAATCTGTACTATAACTCCATATGCAGCCGTTCCTTTACTTCAACAAAATAACCTTATCTTGTTTCCAGTTGACGTCACTCAAAATGCCCCATCTTTTTGTTTCCGTGTTTGTATTCGTCTGGATGGCTGCAGATTGTCTGTATTTCATCTCCAAAGCCCTGGAGAAGGACCACTGCTACACTAAAGGCTTGGTGCTGAAGGAGAAGATCTTTGAGGAGCAGCCCTGTCTGAAGAGGGACACCATGCAGATGTTCACCAAATGGTGAAGAGCATGCATTTTAGTTTTTCCTTTTAACGTTCACTTCCTTCTCCTCTTTCAAAATACCCCGTTTCTATTGCGCTTACTATTTTCTCTTGTTTGCGTGCAGTGACATGTCTGTCCACTACGTATCGGTGGAGGAGGAGGAGAGCCTCTCTCTGGTGCAGGAGGCCCTGGAGCTACGGAAGCGTAGACAGGCCCTGTCCCACCGGGAGCCGAAGCCTGACCTGCTCCTCGTCCAGCCCATAAACTGCTTCTCGTGAGTCCCCCCTCTATGCACCCATCAGCAACCATCTATTTTCAATGCCGGATTGTCCAGTTCGAATTAGGGTTGCCGCGGGATACGGTATTACCGGTGCTACCGGTGTTGAGGACAACACCGAATACTCTGTGCAACACCAGCAACAGTTTTTTTTTTTTTTTTTTTTTTCAGTAATAAAAATAAATTTCTGTAGAAATTAATAATATAATTAGAATTACGAAAATAAAAATGTCATAATAACCGATGGATATAATAATAGATAGGCTACCTAATAAACCGTTGGAACACACAAGACCGGTAACCATAGCAACGCCGGTAAACAAACCCCGCGAAGCCCAATCCCTACGAGAGCTCCCCGCGCTACGGCCATCCGGAGGCGCACAGAGCTGTTGGCCGTGATATTGTCTATAAAATTATATTATACTATTATGCTGTATATAGAACGTTATAAGACGCTTTCACCGAGAATTGGCACGCTGTCACCGAGTGTGAGAGGAGAGTTGACGGAGAAGATGGCGGTTGACCTAGTTTCAAAGTTCATACCGTTTATACTCGGTAATACCGGTGTTGACCCTCAGTGTATTACTCAGTGTGAAAATGTCCACACCGCGGCAACCCCCGTTCGACTGCATTCTGTCTGGCTTCAGGTGGAAGAACCTGGGCGAGTGCCTCCTCGCGATGTACCGGCACCAGACCACGTGTGAACCGCCACAGCCCAGCCTGGGTCGCCGGGTGGACCTGTCGGAGTACCGCGACCCCGACTGCCTCCAGAAGCGGCCTCGGCCCTGCAGCCCCGTGGCCCCCGGCCTGAGCACCGTGGCCCCCGGCCTGAGCACCGTGGCCCCCGGCCAGAGTGCCGTGGCCCCCGGCCTGAGCACCGTGGCCCCCGGCCAGAGCACCGTTCCCAGCAGCCCCAGCTCCTCCCTGCCCTCCGTGGCTCTGCCGGAGATGCCCGCCACGGCCCAACCGGCCCTGGCCTCGTTGGCCCCTCTGGCCCCTCTGGCCCCTCTGGCCCCGCCCTGCTCGGTGCCGGAGCCGACCCCCAGCCACGCCACTGTGGAGGTCACCACCACCGCCGCCGTGGCCACCACCCCTCCAGGTTCGAGTTTGTGTTGAACTCGCTCTGCAGATACATGCTTAAAGATCTCCTATTATGCTACTTTTCTGGTCTTCGTTTCTTATTGATGACTCCTATTGAGCAACCTGACACGAATCACAGCACAAAAAACAATGTAGATTTTCGGGAAACTCTTCCTCCCATCTGGGCGCTTTCAGCGTTCTCTGGCAACACTCGGCTTCGTCTAAAAGGGAACACGTCTAAATGCATGTACGTCATTATTTGACACTTAAGTATGGTTAAACATGACTATAAATCATTATAACAACGTTTATAGGTCATAAAAGTCGAAAAAGCATAATAGGTGCTCTTTAATGACATACAGGCCTACATTTACATTTACATGTAGGGCATTTAGCAGACGCTTTTATTCAAAGCAACTCACAATAAGTACAATTGTTAGAAGAAAGAGAAACAACAATATATCGCTGTCGGTACAGTAAGGCTGTTCATAGAACCGAGTGCCAAGCACTAACCATCACTAGGTTAACCCATTCCCCGTAAGAAACAAAGATAGATAGGATAAGATGTTACACAGCTATTATTTTAAGTGCTAAAAACCACTACATGCTGCATGCTGACAACGAACCCACACCCTGTTGATCCCTCACAGCCATGGAGCCCTCCCTGGCGGACAAGGCGAAGAAACCCCCCAAGAGGAAGCGCACCATCGAGGACAGCGGCGAGACGGCAAAGCGGCGGTCGGCGCGCGTCCGCAACACCAAGTGCAAGAAGGAGGAGAAGATCGACTTCCAGGAGCTGCTCTTCAAGTACCTGCCCTCGAGGTAGGGGCTGGGCCCCGGGGCTGGGGACATGGTAGTGGGGGCTGGGTCTCTGGAGCTATGTGTAGGGCTGGGCTCTAACAATCAACTTCCTGATTAAAATAGATATTCCTTGGAAGTGTCTATCGATTTGAATAATATCATTTGTCATAATGCCCCAGGTTAGAGGGTTTCTTGTACAATTTGCAGCATTAGTTACATAAGAATCGATTTAATATCCAAGCAAAATTGGTATTGTAACTGAAAATATCCCTAACCGAATCGATATTGAATCGAATTGAAGATTAAATTGATTCCGGACCTTGTGAATCGGGATCTAATCGTTCTGGTAAGTCAGTGGCGTTGCCGAGCCCTATTCCCGTCCTCACCCCCACGCCGCCTCTTCCGGGTTCATCCTCCAGGCTCCGGAAGTTCGACCCCGAGGACGACGACGAGAGCCTGAGCAACATGGAGACCCAGAGCGACGCGCAGGCCGACGCCCAGCTTCTCCACGGCAACGGCCTGTCAACGGCGGATCTCATCGAGTACATGGAATCCGGTATGCGGCCGGTCAACCGCAACGAGGATGCATTTCCAAAGCGCGCCAGCCTCATTACGGCACTTCTTGCTTTTTAACTTGCATTTTTATTGAGTTTTCACTAAGTTTTTGAACAGAACAGCTCAACAACATTATTGAAATAAGAAAAACACAAAGTAATAGAGCAAAAAAGATCAACCTAAAATATTAAAGCATATAATAGTTGAGTGGTAGTATCTCAATGTTCAATCTAAAGTTTTCGGATTGGGCATTCATTCCGTGTCACGACGCTTATAAATGTTAAAATTTGCCCAGAACTTTTCATAAGGGTTCTCTTTTAGCGATTGATCATTACGATTTTTAATCATGCCCCAGGTTCGAGGGTTCCTTGTACAATTTACAGCATTAGTTGCATAATAATCTATTTCATTTCAAAGCAAAAGTGGTTTGGTGTCACAACTCTTATGAATGTTAAATTCTTCCCAGAACTTTTCAAAAGTGTTCTCTTTGACTCTCAAAGAAAGTAGGTCATCTTTTCCATCACAAAAAATGTCTTGAACACGTCGTCCCTCCTAATCCGTTGAACACGCCTCTGACGATCCCCTCCAGAGCAAGACGACGTCCACAAGTTCCTCCTCTCCAGCATGAGCAACGGGGGGGTGCTGGACCTGATGCTGCGCTACCTGAAGGCCGTGGGGCAGAAGTACCTGGAGGCCTGGCCCCGGGGCATGGCCCCCGTGGTCCTCCAGGTCCACCAGACCTGGCGGAGGCACAGCGGGGGCCTGCCCAACCCGCTGCTCCGGGACTGCAGCAACCAGCACATCCGGGTAAGGGCCCGGGCCCGGGGCCGGGGGTTTAGCGGATGTGTTACTTGGGAATGGGAATGTTAAATGAATTTGATTAGTGTAGCGCTTAATCGCAGTTAAGCTGCTTGCACACCAACGCGCAGCAACTACCCTGATAACCGCCCCGCTGCTAGAGGGTTCCTCGCGGCGATGTGAAAGGGCCAGGCGTTTTTTGCCGCTGCCGCCGAAAGTTTCAACCCGGGGAAAGCTGAGCGGTAGGGCAAAATCTGTGCGCGAGTTGCCGCGCGGCGGTGTGAACGCAGCTTGAGTCTTAGAGGGCTTTACAGGCCGAATATTGATGACACCCCCCTAACCCGAGCCCCCCAAAGGGCAAGAGAAAATGCTTACCTTCTGTTTACATGGATGGTAAGCAGTGCAAAAGGTGCTGTAATTGACTTTTGCATAGTAGTTATGTAAGCAAATATTAATCAAATAAGGTAGGCAAGCAGCTTTATTTATATAGCACTTTTCACACGAGGCAGACTCAAAGTGCCTCACATGGAAACATCTTCGTACAATGAAATGAAATAATAATATTAAATAGATAAGTAAAAGAAAAGTAAGGCAAAGTTAAAGAAATGCTTTGTAGCAAGTGCAATGTATTCAAGATTTAGCAGAAAGCTAAAACAAACTTACAATTAAACGAAGTAATGAAATACATACGGAAAAGAAAATGAAGAAATAAAAAATATATTGGGAAAGTCTTGCCCTGGGTATGAGGTGCAGGCCGGTGGACCCCAAGGAGCCAAACTAAAGTGTAGAGGAAGGTTTTAAGTTTGCATTTGAATTTCTCAGCAGAGGCAGCTTCACTGATTACAGGGGGCAGCCTCTTCCACAGACGGCGCTAGACAGGAGAACGCTCTGTTTACTGCCCATTTCTTTCTAACGTTTGGTATTGAAAGGGCAAGGGCAGAAAATAATTAGGTCCTCCAGGTAGGCTGCTGGTTCATGCAGGGTTTTAGTGGTCTCAATCGTGTCTCAATATTTATTTTGGATATAATTAGTGCTGTCAGTTAAACGTGTTATTAACGGCGTTAACGGAAACCAATTTTAACAGCGTTAATTTTTTTATCGCGCGATTAACGCAACTTATTATTTAATTTTAATTTTAATTTTATTTTTTGGCTCAAAACAAAGAAGCAGTAGCCTGACTGTTATGTTCAAGGTAGTATGTTTGGATGTTCATCGTTTAATTGCACTATAGGCTTTTTTTTGTATCGTCCTGTTTTGATCAGTATATGCCAATGTTGTTATCAATAAAAAAACATTTGCACAAGGCAAGCCAATGCACTTCTCCATGTTGATAAGAGCATTAAAATGAGAACAATTAATGGGACAAAGAAATCAAGGGATATATAGCATAGAAAAAAGATTTGCGGTTAATCGCGATTCATCGTGAGTTAACTATGGCATTAATGCGATTAATCGCGATTAAATATTTTAATCGCTTGACAGTACTAATTATAATCATAATGTTATGTTATTATTTCCCGGTCTGGATGCAGGAAATGTTGGACATGAGCTTAGCGGGTATGGAGCTACAACAGGAGCAATGGTCCCACACCAAAGGGAAGACCGGTAGGTTGGGTTGTGTTAACCTGGGGAAATCACCATTTTGGAAGGCGGGAAAACTGTTGTTTTCTTAATTTCTTTCCTATTTATTAATATATTTATTTTATTATTATAATTTATTATTGTGATTAATGCTACTACTCATTTGTAATTATTTTTCGATCTTTTAGTTTTCACTTATCTTTATTTTCTTTATCCTGTATTGTTGCTGCTATGTGGCTGTTGAGGAACCAAGCCTAATATGAATTGTACTCCTGTGTACTCTTGATTCTGATCCTCTGCCCGCTCAGTGTCTCCACGGTGGAGCGGCATGGGGCCGAACGGAGAGGCGGAAGACGCAGAGTTCCCTGGGCCGTACTTCCAGAAGGATCTGTTTGTGCTGGCCCTGGGCGCCTCCCAGATGGATCTGTTTGGCGAGGCCTGGCTGGATGTCATGGTGCGCGTCCACTGGCTCAAGGCGCGCTTCCTGGCCCTCCAGGTGAGGTATCCTGCTTGTTATGGGGAAGGGGGATTTACATTTATAATCCATCATTATAATAATACATTTGTATTCTTGTAGCATCCATGTTCTTCCGACTTGGTAGCCTGAACACGCGTAGGTCAGAGATGTCGCGTTTCCCGTTCCGACTTTCCGCCTCTGACCCTTAACGAACGCAGCATAACACCGCACGTGGTTGTGATGTTCTGTGCCTGTGTAGTAATTGACCTTGTCTTGTGATGGTACGGGATCGGCGCATAAACTTGCGTACTCGCCGATACCCGATCGGGGAATCAGCTGATACTGGTATCGGTATCTAAACAACTCTAGCTGTGATCCTGCAGGGGGACATGGAACAGGGCCTGGAGAGCTACGACGTGTGTACGAGTCTACTGCAGGGCAAAGCCATCAGCCCCGAGGGGAGCCACTACACCATCACCCTGCCCAACCTGCGCTCCGACGCGGTCATCTCTGTCGAGGAGGTGGGTGTCGTAAAAAAAAAAAAAAGACTGCAATTTTTTTTAATTGCACCTGTAACTTTAATCTCTGTCGTTGCAGCCTTGGCACTTTTAACACACTAAGTACATTTTATGAACTGATCTTGATGACGGGGCGGCATATGGCAGGGGTGGCCTCTGACTCAGAAGGTAGAGCGGGTTGGCTGGTAACACGAAGAGTGCTAGTTTCGAGGTGTCCCTGAGCCAGACTCCTAACCCTAGCTGCTCCCGACGAGCTGGCTGTCGCCTTGCATGGTTGACTCCGCCGTCTGTGTGTGAAGGTGTGCATGAATGGGTGAATGTGTGCATGAATGGGTGAACGTTTTGCAATATTGTAAAGCGCTTTGAGTGGCCACTGGTTAGAAAAGCGCTAGATAAATGCAGTCCATTTACCATATGATGACGTCGACAAGGTCGGAACTCTCGTCACGATCCCTGTCTCATCCTGGCGGCTCTCTCCCTCTCTCTCCTCCTCCTCCTCCGTGGAAAGATCGAGAAGAGGCTGAAGTCCCTGGAGCGCTGTCAGTCTCTGGAGGAGATCCAGCGGCTCTTCGAGTCCGGCGACTACGACTCAGTGGTGCGCCTGCTGCAGCCCACCCTGCAGTATGGCAGCCGCGGGAAGACCCTGGAGCTGGTCACCTCCGCCCCGGAGAGGCCCGTGCAGCTGCTGCTGCTGAAGGTTGGGACTTACTGTGTGGTGTTGGCCTGGCACTTAATGTACGCTCTTATTGTATGGTGTTGGCCTGGCACTTAATGTACGCTCTTATTGTGTGGTGTTGGCCTGGCACTTAATGTACGCTCTTATTGTGTGGTGTTGGCCTGGCACTTAATGTACGCTCTTATTGTATGGTGTTGGCCTGGCACTTAATGTACGCTCTTATTGTGTGGTGTTGGCCTGGCACTTAATGTACGCACTTAGCGTCTGCTGAATGTAAATGTTGGGACATGATCCTCACAAGCTCTGCTCGTGTGGCTTGAGTGTGTGACCTCTCTCTCTCACTCACTCACTCACTCACTCCCTCCCTCTCTCCCACTCTCCCGCCGTGTGGCAGGACTCCCTGCTGAAGAGCCGAGACTTCCAGCAGTGTCTGCTGTGTGCGGAGCTGTCCCTCAGCGAGGCCCTGCAGCAGCTGGCGGCCGCCGACGCCTCGCCGTCCGCCAGGGAGGAGTGGCTGGCCGTCATCACCCAGCTGCTGGCCGCCATCGAGGTCTGCTTCGCCGAGGACGCCGCGCTGCTCGCCAACGTGCCGCGCTCCTCCAGCATGGCGCGCCTCGCCAACAACCTCATCCAGGTATGGAGGGCGCGCACACACGCACGCACGCACGCGCGCGCGCGCACACACACACACACACACACACACACACACACACACACACACACACACACACACACACACACACACACACACACACACACACACACACACACACACACACACACACACACACACACACACACACACACACACACACACACACACACACACACACACACACACACACAGGGGTTTTTTGTTCACCTACGACATGTGGCGGGATGTGAGTCTCTCGGGATCTCCCGATTCGGTGCTTGGGGTTCAGATTCAATTCAAAACGATTCCTGATGCGACGACGATTCTCTAATTTCTGCATCGACTCCGGTCGGCTGTGTGCTCAGGAAGGCAGCGTGGCTGTGTGTCATTTTTATATATTTGAAAAAGTTACATCCACTGATTGCTTTAATTGCTTTTTAGCCCTTCTTCTACTTATCTATTATTTCATTTTATTGTATGACAATGTTTATATGTGAAGCACTTTGAGTCTGCCTTGTGTATGAAAAGTGCTATATAAATAAAGTTGCCTTGCCTTGCCTAATGTCTACACACAAAAGCACAACAAGATTTTCTTTTGTGTCGTTATGCTTCAGAACCCTACCGGATAAAAATCTGTATTCTTACAGGATTCAATCGTATTCTTTCTTAAAGCCAGACATAACCAGAGCAACTAACAAATGATTGATTGTCCCTGCTGGTGGTGTAGCTCATCGACCTCAGCATGAACATCCCAGAGGACCCCAAGGAGCCCTTCTTCTCCTCGGTGTTGCCCTGGATCCTCCTGCACCACCTCATCAAGCACGAGGAGGCCGCCTTCCACTGCATGCTGAGGAAGCACGTCCCCCTGGGGGACGAGGAAGGTCTGTCTGGCTCCCCTGCTCTCTGGTCTTCTCTTTAGCTCTGTCTGTCTCTGGCTCATGTCCTTCTCTGTAGCTCTGTCTGTCTCTGGCTCTCTGTCCTTCTCTGTAGCTCTGTCTGTCTCTGGCTCTCTGTCCTTCTCTGTAGCTCTGTCTGTCTCTGGCTCTCTGTCCTTCTCTGTAGCTCTGTCTGTCTCTGGCTCTCTGTCCTTCTCTGTAGCTCTGTCTGTCTCTGGCTCTCTGTCCTTCTCTGTAGCTCTGTCTCTGGCTCTCTGTCCTTCTCTGTAGCTCTGTCTCTGGCTCTCTGTCCTTCTCTGTAGCTCTGTCTGTCACCGGCTCTCTGTCCTTCTCTCTGTAGCTCTGTCTGTCTCTGGCTCTCTGTCCTTCTCTGTAGCTCTGTCTGTCACCGGCTCTCTGTACTTCTATGTGGGTCGCTTTCTCTGTCCGTCTCTGGCTCTCTGTTCCTCTTATCTTAAGAAAAATCGGATCCATGGAATCCAGGCTGCCTCGCAGCGAGAAATGAAATTGCGCGCAAGGCAGCATGGCTATAGCCAGGCTATTTCGGAGGCGGGACACGTTCAGAATTCCATTCATAAATTAACAGACGTGAAATGTCTGGCTGGCTGAAATTTGAGAGGAGTTCTAGGAGTGTCCATGGTAAGATTTGTGTAACCAACTAGAGAGAGGTATGATCAGTTAAGCATGACGAAGGAGAAGTGTATGGAAGTAAATCTGTGCCATCGGATTTTGAAAATAAAAAGCCATTGAATTCTAAGCACTGAATATTTATGCAATGAAATAACGTATCTGAATTTGAATTTCAACATAATCAACTTCCCCGCGCTGAATTTTTTAACGTTGAATATTTGATTTTGAATTTTTAACGTTGAAAAATAAAGCTGAATAGGAGTTCAATTCAAATCCAGATACGTTATTTCAATGCATAAATATTCAGTGCTTAGAGTTCACTGGCTTTTTATTTTCAAAATCTGATGGCACAGATTTACTTCCATAGAAGTGACTCAAACATTTTGTGGTTGAGAGGGCGTATCTGTTTCCACCATATAGGTTTCTACAGGACAAAATTGGTGTGGGGGTGGGGAATCTAGTGGGGGATATGTTCAACAAAAGAACAAGGAATTGAAAGCTACTTACAATAGGCCTAGGCTACATTATTTCCCATGATGGCAGCAAGGTTCCACTTTCAGCTGGAATTCACCGGTACATCAAAACCACGTGTCTTCTTTAGATTTCAGTTCCCTTCATTTATTCACACAGTTCAGCAGCGGCATTCATTCAGAATCAGAGCCCACATTATATCTGCATTTAGGGCGACCATCACTACCCAGCCGAAAAATAGATGCGCTATAAATGGTTTTGTATATAGCAGTCAGGAACATGGGCATAGTTGTGGAAGTGCTGGTGTTAGAAAAAAAAAGTTGACGGGAATTAAAGTGCTGCACATTGACTGTACAAATGTAGATTATTCATCACAAGAATTTTAATTCAGAAATCAAATAGTCTAATAAAGTCTGAATTGTGAGATAAAATTCAGCATTCTGATAATAAAGTCAGAATACTTGGATAAAATCCGAATTCTGATAATTAAATCCAGCATTAAAGGTTAATTTAGGAAGGTTCTCACCAGTCATTTGTCGCCTGGTCGCGATGTCGATTTTTTTTTTTTAAAGTAGTTCACTAGCGTGCAATAATTTGCAGTGTGACTGTAGAGAACTTCCTTAAATTAACCTTTAATGCTAGATTTGCATGAACGCTTTTGTGTGAATTCGTTTGGTTCTCTTCCATGGAAGCTGGAAGTGGGGGATTCCTGGGGCTTGCCCCATGAATTCAACCCATGCACACGCTCACACGCCACACTTCGTATTTCTCACACAGAGAAATTACCAGGATAGCGCCCACCGCTATTTAACAGGTGTTACAGGTAGGAATCAAATGTGTTTCCCGTACGTAGGGTAACCAGACGTCCTCTTTCGCCCGGACATGCCCTCTTTTTGAGACACTTTTAAAAAATGTTTTGCGGAATTTCAATAGTCCAGGATTATATTAAAGCCTCATACATGTTCACATTGAATTTGCGTTGCGTTTCTCTGGGTCGTTTACAAACTAGTTAGGCTACGCCCTCCCCTACTCAGTTCTGTTTGCTTTTCATTTGTGGAAGTGAGTAGGGGGAGTGGTTAAGCAGAGCCTTCAGATTGGACGGTTTGACTTACTCAGTTACCGTCGTGTTTAGTATTTATTTTTTTACCATTAGTTTTATAGGGACAAACATTAACAAATTTCTCCTACAGGGGATTGATAAAGTTCTATCTAGACTATTGAACAGAAAAAAACACTTGGTCATACTTTACACACTTTACCACTGCATTGGCCTAATGCCAGAGATATATTTTCAGCATTGGACTGAATGCCACATAAATATATAATTATGTTTTTGCACGTTTGCAACGTTTAAAAGTTCAGGGTATAAAGTATATGCCTTTACTTGTATTGCTTAAGCCAATAGCCTTTAGAGGCAGTGTTTTTTCTGAATATTAGTGTTAAGGGCCAATAATGCTTACTATCATACGTTAGTTACCAGGTATGTGGACACATAGTCACATGTAAATAACATGTGTGATGATGGTGTAGCCATGCATGTTGTTTTATTAACGTTTTCAACTCAGTTCCTTGGTAGAACCTGGCTGGTAAAAAAGATGAGTGGCTGATAGATTTTTAATTCTACCTGCCACAGTGGCTGGTGGGCAAAAAAGTTTAATTCCATCTCTGATGTGTGCGTGTCTCTGTCCTTCTCTGTGGCTCTGTGTGCGTGTCTCTTTCCCTGCCTGTCTCCGTCTCTACGTTTTCCTCTTTCCCTCTGTGTCTCTTCTCTCATTGTCTCGGTCTGATGGTCATGGGTGTTCCCTCTCTGTCTCAGTTCTTTCTGTGTGTCTCTTCGACTCTCTCGTTGTCTGATGGTCGCTGCCCGCATGGTGTCAAAATTTTAACATGGTGGCTCACTCTGGTCTCTCTCTGTCTCTCTGTGTGTCTGTTCTCTGTGTGTGTCTCATTATCTCTCTGTCTCTCTGTGTGTCTGTTCTCTGTGTGTCTCATTATCACTCTGTCTCTCTGTGTGTCTGTTCTCTGTGTGTGTGTCTCATTATCTCTCTGTCTCTCTGTGTGTCTGTTCTCTGTGTGTCTCATTATCTCTCAGTGTCTCTGTGTGTCTGTTCTCTCTGTGTGTCTCATTATCTCTCTGTCTCTCTGTGTGTCTGTTCTCTGTGTGTCTCATTATCTCTCTGTCTCTTTGTGTGTCTGTTCTCTGTGTGTGTCTCATTATCTCTCTGTCTCTCTGTGTGTCTGTTCTCTGTGTGTCTCATTATCTCTCAGTCTCTCTGTGTGTCTGTTCTCTACGTGTGTCTCATTGTCTCTCAGTCTCTCTGTGTGTCTGTTCTCTACGTGTGTCTCATTATCTCTGTCCCCCTGTGTGCCTCTTTGACCATGTCTCTGTCTGATGGTCGCTGCCTGCTTGGTGGTAGTCATGGTAACCCGTTGGTAGACTTGGTTCACCATGGTAACCCGGTGGTAGTCATGCTTCACCATAGTAACCCGTTGGTAGTCATGGTTCACCATGGTAACCCGGTGGTAGACTTGGTTCACCATGGTAACCTGGTGGTAGACTTGGTTCACCATGGTAACCCGGAGGTAGACTTGGTTCACCATGGTAACCCGGTGGTAGTCATGGTTCACCATGGTAACCCGGTGGTAGACTTGGTTCACCATGGTAACCCGGTGGTAGACTTGGTTCACCATGTTAACCCGGTGGTAGGCTTGGTTCACCATGGTAACCCGGTGGTAGACTTGGTTCACCATGGTAATCCGGTGGTAGACTTGGTTCACCATGGTAACCTGGTGGTAGACTTGGTTCACCATGGTAACCCGGTGGTAGACTTGGTTCACCATGGTAACCCGGTGGTAGTCAAATCATGGTAACCCGGTGGTAGACTTGGTTCACCATGGTAACCCGGTGGTAGACTTGGTTCACCATGGTGACCCGGTGGTAGTCACACCATGGTAACCCGGTGGTAGACTTGGTTCACCATGGTAACCCGGTGGTAGTCACACCATGGTAACCCGGTGGTAGACTTGGTTCACCATGGTAACCCGGTGGTAGTCACACCATGGTAACCCGGTGGTAGTCATGGTTCACCATGGTAACCCGGTGGTAGACTTGGTTCACCATGGTAACCCGGTGGTAGACTTGGTTCACCATGTTAACCCGGTGGTAGGCTTGGTTCACCATGGTAACCCGGTGGTAGACTTGGTTCACCATGGTAACCCGGTGGTAGACTTGGTTCACCATGGTAACCCCGGTGGTAGACTTGGTTCACCATGGTAACACGTTGGTAGACTTGGTTCACCATGGTAACCCGGTGGCCCCGTCTGCTCCCTCCCCTCCAGACGAGTCGGACACGCCCATGCTGCCGTCGTCTCTGATGCTGCTGAGCACGGCGCACGAGTACCTGGGCCGCCGCTCCGGCTGCTGCACATCGGACGGCGCGCTGCTCAAGTTCTTTGTGAGTGCAAAGCCTGAACGAACGAACGAACGAACGAACGAATGAATTAATTAATTCATTCATTCATTAATTAATTAATGAATTAATTAATGATGGAGGCTGCAGGTCAGGTGCAAATGGAGTGTGTAAGTGTTTTTTTTTGCTGCTGTTTTGAAATGAGAGAGCCGCTAGGTTTGGATGCTAATGTGAACAGGATGGGAGTAGGCCAGCAATTTTTGCTTTAGTTCACAAAATCTTTATTTTGTTTATTACAAATGTTGCAAAAAGTAGGATCCTTTTTGATCATTTCGGGTGGAATAACATTTTCTCCCTATTAATGAAATGTGCAGTTGTATGACTGGAGAAACATTGGCCGAACGTTTTTTTTTTGTGTGTGTTTTTATCCAGGTCAGCGTTCTGGAGAAGGAGCTTGTGGCCTCGTCGAAGGACGACGCCCATCCCTACAAAGAGGAGCTGGAGATGGCCTTGGAGCAGTGCTTCTTCTGTCTCTATGGTTACCCCAGCAAGAAGAGCAAGGCTCGCTACCTGGAGGACCACTCCTCTCCACAGGTACTCACTCACTCACTCACTCACTCGATCACTCACTCACTCACTCACTCACTCACTCACTCGATCACTCGATCACTCGATCACTCGATCACTCACTCGATCACTCACTCACTCACTCATGCCAAAGGGTTCACAACTATTCAAAAGTCTGGTATTCTTAAAGGTGACATATTGTGACAGAGAACTGGAGAGTTTAAAAGGCATGAAAAAGTTTTAAATATAATTTGCATAGATCTTAGATTGTTAGATTGTAGAAACCAATAAATATCAAACCTCTGCGTGTTTAATGCAGATACCCTGGCACACAAGCATGCCTGCATGTGGAAGGCCAAAAGGTTACCACTTTTATCCAAAGTAGACGTCCGTCAACTTAAATAAATGAAAATTTTGTGTTTAAGCTTTTATAGTTCCGCATTTTCTTATCACATGCTGTGGGAGCAGCATCTTTATGAAGATGCGATTAATGCAATTGCTGTTCAAATAAGTTACTCAGCCCATTAATTCGGAAACAAATTGGGGTGAAATCCATGTTCACACTTTCTCGTTGGGCGAGCGGGCAGGCTTCACCCTGAATGGGGCCGTGGCCGCGGGCGTCTCTTCATTAGACCCGACTGAGCGACCTCCAGCAGCCGGCCTCCAGCAAGCACAGCAGCCTAATGCTGGCAGTAATGACCCCTCATAATATGGGTTTCATCTGCATTTGATGCACATTAGACTTCTACCAGTCGATTTGGATCATCTATTTATAGTATTTGGATGCCCCCTAGTGGACACTTTAATTTAGGTATAGGCAGTCCGTTGCTAGCAGACCGGTGAAAAAAACATTCCGTAACAATCGTCTGTATTGGGTAAAGGGAAAATGGACCATTGTTGAAACGGCCACACGGAGCAACAGGCTGAATGGTCTTAAAGAAACTCAATTTAGATTCACATTGAACTACATGACTTGCTAAATACTTTCTGAGAACTAGAGGGAGTAGAAGTCGAGATCTAAGAGAAAATGATGTCCAGCCCACAGTCGATTGACTGAATTGAGCATGGATTAAATCTTCTATCTCCGGTCTATCACCTGTCAGTGCAATGAACGCACAGCGGCAAATGTAAGAAAGATCTGACTGAGAAATAACTGGCCTTGAAAATCGTTATCAAAACGTAATTTTTAACATTTTGGGTTGAGACCAAAACGATGTGAAATGTGCCTTTAGGTGACTGTCTGACTGTATCTCACTCACTCAGCCGCTCAGCCAAGAACAGACTCCTGAACAGTCACGCCTTGCCAGAGTGTTCTTTGGCTGTGACTTCTGAAGCCACTTAACTCAAAGTAGTGCTTTTTTGTAATCTTTCTGATGCAACCGTTGCTGCAATCCAAAATACTGTCAGTGATGTGATGCAGATGTTTTAATCAAAGGGCTCGGTTGAAAACGCGTGAAGCCAGCCAAAAAACTAATTAAAAAAAAATAAAGCAAACTCCATCAAGCTCTCCTGAAGTGTGTAATAGTTACACACTAATCTGTCCACTAGGGGGCAGCCAGACCCAAGCGCTGTTCACAAACCAGAGCTGCTGCCATTGCAATATCATAAAAACTGCAAAAGGAAATGAAGTTATTTTTAAAACACACAATAAAAAAAATACATAAATCGGTTTATGGCGCCGTTTTATACGTTTCTTTAGAGGGTATGATTTGAAGGTCAGCCCCATACTGATGCACTGCAATAAGAGGAAATTATGTCTGGCTCAAAGTTGATTACTGACTTGAGCATGGATTAAACCCTCAATATAGCCTGCCGTCACAGTGTAGTTAACGCACAGCGGGCAATGATACAAGGATCAGCATGGAAGGGTGAGGTCTGACTTCAGTTACCGATGATCGGGTGACGAAGGTGACGAACAACTGGCTTGAAGAAAACAACATTTAGGTTGCCTACAAAACGGTGTAAAATGTGCTGTTTTTGAGTGAGTTTCGTGTCTCACTCTCTCACTCACTCACTCACTCACTCACTCCAGTACACTCTCCTGACCAGAAACGCCTTACACAGTGCCTTGCGTAAGCTACACACATTGCTACAGGCCGCCCCACCCCTGTCAGGGCCAGCTTCCCTGCGTTCTGCACCGGCTAAAGCCCTCCGCCATCGTGCCTATTGGGGATGGGACATGTATCATGATGTATCGTTATAGGATTGTCTGACAGTATATTGATTATTGCAGAATCGCTGTATCGCGATATTATTGGTATCGCCATGTATCGTATTGTTATCGTGAAGGTACCCTGTGACGCCCATCCCTGGTGCCAGAAGGCGCTCTTAACCCCGGTCTCTCCCTGGTCTCGTCCCCCCCCCCCACCTCAGGTGGAGCTGCTCTGGAGCAACGCCCTCTTCATGTTCCAGTACTTCAAGCCCAAGACGCTGCCCGAGTTCGACAGCTACAAGACCAGCACGGTGTCGGCCGAGTTGGCCAACCTGCTGCGCCGCTTCTCCGGCATCGCCCCGCCCAGCGACACGCCCACTCTCACCATGGACGAGGTGGCGGCCTACATCGAGGGCACCGCCACCAAGGTGAGGGCGGGACGGAGAGAGGGGGGTTCACCGCACTCCTGATGAGTTGGCGGCGCCGATTCAGAACGTACTTGTTGACATTGTTTCATCGTATTCTTATTTTTTTTTAAGGGGTTGGGGGTTCTAAGAATTGCGAGGGGCTGCTGATTCCGCGGTCTCCTACGCTGTAGCTGAGTGGCAACTAATTGAGATCAAACCCTATCGATCGCGGCTGTATTGATGTTTCTGTATTTCCTCGCTTTGGATCACTTCCAGATGATGTGATTCACCTCCTCTGATTATTCTGCGAGCATCGCTCTCCGGGTCCCCTAATTTGTTTGGGGCCCCTCTGAGGCTCCCCACACCACACTGTGCGATCCTCGCCTCCTCCTGGAATCGACTTGTTCTTCATCAATTGCGATATTGATGTTCTGCTGCGGGCCGTTCATTCATTCATCGGGTCGATGGTTTTATCCGCTAGGCGCCGTGTCTTCCTGAGGGCGGGGCCCCGGCACCTCCAATCGTCAACGAGATGTTCTACCTGCTGGCCGACTACCACTTCAAGAACAAGGAGCAGTCCAAGGCCATCAAGTTCTACATGCATGACATCTGCGTGTGTCCCGACAGGTGGGCAAGGGGTTCATGGTCTCTCTTCCTCGTCTTAATCCTTGTGTTATTTTTATATGACTTCAGTTAAAGTGGCGATCTCGACCATTTCATGTCAATAATTGTTATTCACTATCCATCACCGACTGGTTTTGAGTCATGTCCCACTGAGGGAAGTATAATATCGATTGGTAGTGTTATAAATGTAACCAGCAGGGATGTGTGTTCTGGTGAAAAATGGCAGATTATTGCCAAAGGTTAACCCATAGATAACGCAACGGAAATCTCAGCGATTACAACTTTGCGAGTTAAACCACTGTCTGAACTCGATGGATGGAAAATGTCAAATGATCTTTATCAAATGTCAAAGATAATTTTTTGTCCTAAATTCGTATAAAAATGCCCTCTTTGGGTGAAAACCTGATCAACCACACACTCAACATTTAGTAGTCTCAAATCATGCACTTTTAAAAAAATATGATAATCCAATATCATATTTTATGCATAACTAATGAAATATAATGCATCATAATATTTAAATATGTTAAATATCAGACATCATTATTTTTTAATCACGACCATCAAACACTACTCATGATCCTCTAAAAACACGTCAGCCTCAGCCCCAGAGCAACGTCCCGTGGTGCAGCCCATCCAAAGTCGAATGCACCCCTCACGCGTGCCCTTCGACCCCCGGCACAGGTTCGACTCGTGGGCGGGCATGGCTCTGGCGCGGGCCAGCCGCATCCAGGAGAAGCTGAACTCCAACGAGCTGAAGAGCGACGGCCCCGTGTGGAAGCACGCCCAGGCCGTGCTGGGCTGCTTCCGGCGGGCCCTAGAGATCGACGTGTCCAACCTGTCGCTGTGGATCGAGTACGGCACCATCTCCTACGCCCTGCACTCCTTCGCCTCGCGCCAGCTCAAGCAGTGGCGCACGGAGCTGCCCCAGGAGGTGGTTACGCAGGTGAGGCGCGGAGACGGCCGGGAGAAACCGGTTGGAACCGGAAAACAGATTTTTTTATTTTTTTATTTTTTATTTTTTATCTTGATTTGTCCAGATCATGCGATATGTTTTTGTGTGGCTCGTTCAATAGTTTGATCGTATACCACCCTGCTAATTATTGTCCGCCAGATTGTTTGCAATCAAACCTATCGAGGGCAAAACATTTTCCGTCATCGGTTGATCGTCTCGGTTGGAGCAGAAATGCGAGGGGGAATTCAGAGGGACGTGTGGTTGGATGGCTCCAGTGTCTTGTACTCTGGTAGTTTGGTGTCCGGTCCACTGAACATATGTCATGTTGTCACGCTTGTCGCTTCGGCTAGCACCTCGTCTTGGAAGGCTGTCCGGTAGCAACGGATTGATTCGATGCTCCGTGTTTGATGGCTCACTTCCTCTCTGTGTGTGTCTGTGTGTGTCTGTGTGTGTGTGTGTGTGTGTGTGTGTGTGTGTGTGTGTGTGTGTGTGTGTGTCTGTGTCAGATGGAGGACCGGAGGGACTCCATGCTGGCGACGGCCTTCCAGTGTTTCCAGGGGGCGTCTCGGTGCGACGGGGACAGCGACGAGGAGGAGTGGCTGATCCACTACATGCTGGGCAAGATGGCGGAGAAACGCAAGCAGCCCCCCAAAGAGTACCTGCAGCTCTACAAGAAGGTCTAGATCTCCACATGGCTCACATTAAACTCTGCGCGTGTGTGTATCGATCGTTCTGTGAAAAGTAAGCAGTGGATTTAGAAATTCACTTTTTGAGAGTTTCAGAGACACAATGACGGACTAACATTGTCCGTCGGTGAGGAAAAAAAACGTGAATGGTAAACTTTTGGTAGAGTGACGCAAGTTTTGACCTTATGGGCTTTTTCAGCAGCACACGAACAGCCAAACAATGTGTTCGGTCAACCGAAACTCATAAATTACATTATGGATCAGCGCTGCCATGCGTCGGTGGGTAAGATCAGGATCTATATGTGCCTCGTGTATTTCTCCTGCCATCGGTTGGATCACCCACCTACAAAGGGAAACACGGAGGCCTGACCTCCGACTCACCCCGCCCCCGCGGGTTGCCCCGTGTTACCGAACAATACGCGGCGTTAGTCACGGATCAGCCCCGGTACGAAGAATAATTAGGAGGAGGGAGAGCCGGCACACACGGCGGACCCCCGAGGTCGTTGCTGTTTGGGTGGGGGTAATAACGGCGAGGATAATGGTAACGTGTTAATGATGCATTTCATTTGGTTCTTCAGGCAGCGCACTATTTGCACGAGGAGGCCGCGAGGTACCCGCGCAAAATCCACTACCACAACCCCCCTGATCTGGCCATGGAGGCCCTGGAGGTACGCTCGCTCTCTCTCTGTCTCTGTCTCTCCCTCTCTCTCTGTCTCTGTCTCTCCGTCTCTGTCTCTGTCTCTCTCTCTCTCTCTCTGTCTCTCTCTCTGTCTCTGTCTCTGTCTCTGTCACTCTCACTCTCACTCTGTGTCTCTGTCTCTGTCTCTCTCTCTCTCTCTGTCTCTCTCTCTGTCTCTGTCTCCGTCTCCGTCTCTGTCTCTATCTCTCTCTGTCTCTCTCTCTGTCTCTGTCTCTGTCTCTGTCTCTCTCGCACTCGACCTCGCCCTCTCTCTTGTTATCTCTTTATCTCTCTCTTTGTAGGCCTCTTTCTTTGTCTCACTTTCTGCTTGTAGTTATCTCTCTTTCTCTTTGAATTCGTCTCTTTCATTTTGTTTGCATCTCTTTCTCTTTTATCTCTTTGTCTTCATCTCTCCTTCTCTCTTTCTTTGTCTTTATCTCTTTCATATATCTTTCTGTCTCTTTCTCTTTCTTTCTCTTTCTTTGTCTTTATCTCTTTCTTTGTATATCTTTCTGTCTGTTTCTCTCTTTCTTTGTCTTTATCTCTTTCTTTGTATATCTTTCTGTCTGTTTCTCTCTCTCTTCTCTCATCCCCAATGTCTCTCCCCCTCTCTCTCTCCCTTCTCCCCGATGTCCCTCGACCAGTTGTACTTCCGTATGAGCGCCACCATCCTGAAGCTGCTGGAGGCCGGCGGCACAGACCCGGACCACCAGCTGTTCTTCAGCGTGCTGGTGGAGGGGGCCATGGGCCCCTTCGCCAGGGGCGAGGAGAAGAGCATGCCCAGCATGCCCAGGACCAATGAGAAGTGAGCTGGCTTACGGCAACAGGAGCATCCACCAATCGTAGCTTCTTGAAATAGCTTCTTGAAAAAATAAATAAAAATCGCGGGTCCCCTCCCTCCCTCCCTCCCTCTTACGTGTGTGTGTGTGTGTGTGTGTGTGTGTGTGTGTGTGTGTGTGTGTGTGTGTGTGTGTGTGTGTGTGTGTGTGTGTGTGTGTGTGTGTGTGTGTGTGTGTGTGTGTGTGTGTGTGTGTGTGTGTGTGTGTGTGTGTGGTCGTCTCCCCAGGGAGAAGCCCCTCTCCGTCATGGACGAGGACTCCCGCTGTTCGTCGACGATGGGCGCCGGGGCCCCCGCCAGCGCCCCCGGCGCGCCGCCCGTACCCTCGCACACTGCCACCCCAGGTCTGACATCACCGCCTTACACGGCCACACCGGTGGACCACGATTACGCCAAGCGTAAGAGTGTCCGGCGGCAGCAGCAGGGGGTGGAGGAGCGGAGGCAGCAGCGGCAGCGGCAGGAGGAGCAGCAGGAGGAGCAGCAGGGGCTGGAGCGGCAGGAGGAGCAGCAGGGGCTGGAGCAGCAGGAGGAGCGGCGGCAGCAGCAGGCTGATGGTACAGTCGCAGACTTAGACACTGGGGTGGAGGCCCCTGGGTGCAGGCCCCCCTCGGTGATGGTCCATCGTGCAGGCCCCCTGGGTGGAGGCCCTTGGGTGCAGGCCCTTGGATGCAGGGCCTTGGATGTAGGCCCCCTGGGTGCAGGCCCTTGGGTGCAGGCCCTTGGGTGCAGGCCCTTGGGTGCAGGCCCTTGGGTGCAGGGCCTTGGGTGCAAGCCCTTGGGTGCGACCGTTGGGTGCAGGGCCTTGGATGGGCCCTAGGGGGTGAGCCCTTGAGGCTACAACCCTGTACATTATGGGCTGGGTAATGATTATTATGATGATGATGCTGATGATGATAATAATGATAAGGATGATGATGATGATCCCTGCCACACATCCCCCCCCCCCCCCCCCCCCACTCCCACCTCTCCCCTCCAGCCCTTAAATGCACACACTGGGTGATTGTTATTGGTGAAGTGGGCAATATGGCTACTGAATTATTTATTTATGTAGTCCCGGTTTTGTTACTCTCCCTTTCAATCCCATTCCGTCATATTACCGTCCTCCCCTTCCACTCCTACGAGTGTGTACTGATTAAGTTGACTTGGTATTTATTACTAAACGTATCGCAGTGCGGCGTAATTGCTTTGGGCTCAACGGGGAAAAGCTTTCTGCTCTATAATTTATTGACGTTAAGTAAGTATGTTTTTATTACGCAATACTTGACCATGAAACTCACAGCAATCTGTGTGTGGTTTCTTTTTACATTAAATCATCTCCATATGATTGTATAGACACATGGGCTTTATTATGGTGGGATTTTCTTTGTCTATGTCTATAAGAAAAACAACAATATGATAAGACGCGGTTAATTGCATTCCCCCTCTGCCCTAAATTAATCGATCCGATTGTCCTAGGGATGAAAAATGAATAAGTTCGATTTTTCCAAGCAAGTGAATCTGAAATAGCATGGCCAAATTCCCTACCTCGTGATCTCATCATTTCAATCCAACCCTTTTCCCCGAATCATGATGATTGATTGCAAATTGTGTGAATTCTGCAGCCATGTTGTCCCATGTGGCCAGTTTTTCTCACCCTTTTCAGATTCCTTCCTACCTACCTGCCTACCTGCCTGCCTGCTACCTCTCTGCCTGCTTGCTTCTACCACCTGCTTTGCCGTGTTTATATGTATATTGATATTGATGCATACGCATGTGGATATGATGAGGTGATGGTTGCACAGTGTGAGACCTTAATGACTCACGGTTCACTGAAAGGTGTGGTGTTCACTTCTCTGGATTCGGGGTTCACCTAAACGGGCTGAAAGGCTTTGACTTTGGTGTTGGTGGGGTGTTAACTATCCAGGTTTTTGTGTTCTAATAATGTGATTCATGTGAAAGGTGCCTTGTCAGGAAGGACGTGTCTGAGCGGTGACACATATGTCTAATGACTGTGAGAATGTACAACCATGACGCGGCTACGAGCCCTCCTGGGTCCTAAACCCTGGTTGGTTTAGCCTATTGGATGTGAGGCCTGATTCAGACTCAAGACCAAAACCACCACGATTGGATTTGAAAAATAATACAAAGGATGCACGTAAATCCAAGGAAATATAAAAATAATCATTTTATACTAAATAATTGACAATAGGCCTAGCTCTTTGTATCGACTCGAACCGCAGTTATGGTAATGTTCATAAAGATTTCAAACGCTGCATATGTGTAGACCTTAGTACCTCATCAAAAGACACATATTCTTTAATCCATTTATTTTTTTACCCTGTAGACCAATTTACACATCAACCAGCAAAAAGCAAGCCACAAAAAAGAGTATCCCTTTGTTTGCTTTCTGAAATATCAATCCGGTTGTCAGGGCATCAGAACACGCTTATTACCTCGGAACTGTCTGCCGTGACCAGAGTTGTTTGGGTGTGAAATGAAATGCAAATCTCCCCCCCCCCCATCCCAGAGGCCGCTGAGAGCCTTCAGTGTGCCCCTGGTTTGACGCACGGTTTGAGTCTGAATCAGAGTCTGGGGAGGGGAGTCATTTCGAAAGGGAAGTGACATCCACTCAGATGAGAGGGCTTTACCCCACCCCACCACCCCTTGATTCCATTTTAAAATATCTCCTACAGCCTCCTCTGACCATGATTACTGCCTGCCCAGATCTTCAATGATGCTGGCTTCCCTGAATGGTACTTCTGCTGATACCCACCAGACTATAATCAGTGTCTGTTGTTGTTGCTTATGAATAATAATAATAACCATAGTCGAACGAATTCCGCTATGATTTTTAAGGAAAGGAAAAGAAAAAAAGCCCTGTTGGGGACATCGCGGTCCTGACTGTATATTATTTACCTACGTACTCATTCACACGCGTTCACAACCCATTTTCTCCTCGCTTGTTTAAAGTCGGAGGTATTAGCTAATTACTACGCCGTACCAGGGAAAAGGTTCCTGGAGTGCGTTCTCCTTCGAGTTTGCAAATGGGTTTTGCACCTCCTGCTAATTCTGTTATGTAAACTCCCCTGCCAAGGGCTTTTCTCGCAGAAGCTACACAATGTGGCAATTAGGATGAATGCTGGCATTTCGGTTTGGCGTCCCTTGCAAAAAAAACACCTTTGCTTCATTAGAGGACTGGAGTCTTAGCATTAGTGTGATGATGGGTGCCACGTGTTTCTATTCTTAATGCAGCACTAATAATGTTTGTTCTTTTATTTAAAACAAAGGCATTGGCTATGTTAGAAGCACACGCCTATTAACTGCCTCTAAACAAACGGCCTGCACGGAGTTTCGCTAAACGTATGCGTCTCTAGTGATGTGGTTTAAAGAATATAGATGACTATTGTTTTGCTAATCTAATCGCACTGAGTCGCTGAAAGCACCGTTAGGCTAAAACTCAAAAAGTCAGTGTGTCCGTTTTCGACTCGAGTCCCAATAACCCGAGGCTGAAGGTGATACCATAGCATTCATATTCCAACAGTCCTTCAGTGTGTAGCATCCGACCACGTGACTTTCATTGTTTTGTCTGCTGTCGTGTCTCCCCCACCACCCCCTCCCTCCCCCCCTTGCCTCCGCAGAGCGCAGCCACGACAGCGAGCTGGTGCTGGTGCTGTCCGACTCCAACTCCACCCAGGACATCTTCACCGACCCCGCCTCCTCCCAGGACAGCAGCCTGAAGATGACCTCTGGGAAGGTCAGCTCCTCCTCGTCGGAGAACAACACGCCCCTGAAGGAGACGAGGGCCGCACCGGAGGACCCGGGTACGACCGCTTGGAGGCCCCTGAGCTTGGGGGGCCCCCCCCATGCTGGGCTTTAGTAAAAGGCCTACTGTGCTTCTCAACCAACCTGTTTGCGTCAGGCTCTGTATTTCCAACTGTTTTTTTTTTTTTTTGTTAATGGGTTCAAAATGTCAAAGCTCTTTCCGTGATGGTAATTGGCACACGCTCAAAAAAAGAAAACATTGCGTAATTTTGTGTCACGCCTACTCATTCTCATGTGGAATGTTTTTCTGGGCCTTTATAACCGGAACAACGACATGCTTGACTGGAGCGAGCCCAACGGAAATGTACCTACTGGTTTTATTTCGGTTCGATCGACATTTAGCACGAACGTTTGATTCAATACCACGATTTGACTCTATACTTCTGTTAACTCGAAGAGGTTATTAAAGGCCATTATTCAGTTTGGCCTTCCATGGTGTTCAATTCTCAGCTGGAAAATACAGTTACAACTATGGATGGTAAAATTACACATTTAAATTAATGTTTTTTTTTACTTTTTGATTTCGTTAAAGGTCCTCAGAGTGAATTTCAAACCCCCTTTTCTCCTTCAGCCCCCCACGGAGAGAAGGGCCCGTTGGAAGGACCTCCGGGGGTCCTGCAGGAGAACCCCGTCCCCCAGGGCGTGGCGGACCCCGTGTGCGGCCCCCCGCCTGCTGCCGACACCCCGCCCCCCGGACCCCCGGACCCCCCAGGGGTCCCAGCCGCCGTACCCCCCCACACGGAGCCCTGCCCCCAGCTCCCGCCTGCGGCCGTCGCCGTCACCCCTCCCAAGCCGGCCCTCCCCCAGCCGGCCGCCCCCCAGACCCCGGCCAGCGACAGCAAGAAGAAGCCGGACCCCCCTCCCCTGGAGGCGGTGGAGGTCCCCAAGGCCCTGCCGGCCGAGCCGGAGGAGCAGCGCCGCCTGCTGGTGGAGCTGTGCGTGCGCGCCCTCTTCCTCTGCCTGGGCCGCTTCCCGCAGCACTACAAGAGCCTGTACCGCCTGGCCTTCTTCTACTCCAACAGCAAGACCCAGCAGGTAGGACCCTGCCACCTCCCACGATCCTTCACTGCCCCCACCACCACCTCCCACAATCCTTCACTGCCCCACCACCACCTCCCACAATCCTTCACTGCCCCCACCACCACCTCCCACAATCCTTCACTTCCACCACCTCCCACAATCCTTCACTGCCCCCACCACCACCTCCCACAATCCTTCACTGCCCCCACCACCACCTCCCACAATCCTTCACTTCCACCACCACCACCTCCCACAATCCTTCACTGCCCCCACCACCACCTCCCACAATCCTTCACTTCCACCACCTCCCACAATCCTTCACTTCCCCCACCTCCCACAATCCTTCACTTCCACCACCTCCCACAATCCTTCACTTCCACCACCTCCCACAATCCTTCACTTCCACCACCTCCCACAATCCTTCACTTCCCCCACCTCCCACAATCCTTCACTTCCACCACCTCCCACAATCCTTCACTTCCACCACCTCCCACAATCCTTCACTTCCACCCCCATCACCTCCCACAATCCCTTACTTCCCCCACCACCACTTCCCACAATCCTTCACTTCCACCACCACCACCTCCCACAATCCTTCACTTCCACCCCCACCACCTCCCACAATCCTTCACTTCCCCCACCACCACCTCCCACAATCCTTCACTTCCACCACCTCCCACAATCCTTCACTTCCACCACCTCCCACAATCCTTCACTTCCACCACCTCCCACAATCCTTCACTTCCACCATCTCCCACAATCCTTCACTTCCACCACCTTCCACAATTATTCACTTCCATAGCTCAATCTCAGAGGGGTACTCCAGACCTTGTGGGAAATAAGGTCGTTCTCCTCTTACCCTGAGTAAAAAAAAGTAGAAGTACTACACCTGTTTGGTTTTTCTCTCTGTCAGCCAAGCCAAGTGTTGGACAGAGTTCGGGTTTGACAGAGTTGCCGTTTGACAGAGTGAGTGAAAATCAATGGTAGCAGGCGAGATAGACTAGTTCCGTGAGTGAAGTGATGGTAAAACACAACATTACAGCTTCTCCAAGGTAAAGATATTCATCTCTCTTTGAAAAGTCAATCTATAAATCTATAGTCGACCAAAATATGATAGATTGATTGCTACATTTGGAGGTTTGACATCACTCAACACCAAGAGGGGGGTTGAACAAAGACACGGATTCAATGTTCACAAAGAGATTTGTGAAATCGCAAAAAACCTCTTTACTTCGAGTTAGCTGGAATGGTGTGTTTTCCCATCACCTCACTGATGGAGCTAGTCCAACTCAGCTGCTTCCATTGATTTTTTGATAACTCTGTCCAAAGCTAACTATGTCAAATCGAGCGCTGGGCTGATTGAGTAAATAATTGTACGGCGCTTCTTGCCTCACTTGCTTCAGGGGACAGCACAAAATAACCTTATTTCCCCAAAAAGTCAGAGTATTCCTTTATTGCTTTTCTTGGTGGACTTTTAATGTCGATATTTGCAGCAGAATATTCCCCTCCAAACCTATAGAACACCACAACGACGTGTAGCTCATCCCTACCATGTCTCTATGGGTTGGTGTGAGGGAGAAAACACCAAACTAAGCCATTTTATTTAAATGTTTGGAACTTCCTGCCCAGAATCCCTGCAGATTTAAACGAAGTGCTGAAACAGCGTGTGTGTGTGTGTCTGTCCGCGTGTGTGCACGGGCGTTTGTGTGTCTCTGCGTCGGTGTGTGCGCACGTGTCCGTGTGTGTGTGGGCGGTAGCGCAGTGCACACTCTCAGCCAGCTTGGCACTGGGGAGCTTGTGTTGAGCTTTCGCTGTGCCATCCTCCTGTCCCTTGTTATTGCGGCTCATGTTTAGCGTATTTATTTTCCTTGGTTGGGATTCAATTGTGAGGAAGAAGTTTGAGCGAGAACCACAAGGTTCCTCGGTGTGTCCCGCACATCGGACCTTCGTTCACCCGGTATGCGAGTCTGGTCCCTGGACGTGGTTATCGCACCATCAGCAGCTGAGAGATAGTGTGGCTCATGCTGAATGAGACTGCACATTTTGCTACAACATCTCTACCTCCTCCACACTAGCTTGATAATGAAGCTTAAATAACCCACTACCTTCAACTTTTCTGTTTTTCGTTTCAAGTTTCCGTATACCTCATAAGAAGACCAAAGCTGATCTTCATCAGTGAATTGCAAAAAGGATGTCGGTTAACCACGTCAACTGTGGGCCATCACTCTCAAATGTCACTTTGGCGTTGCCTTGGATACCCGTGTACCATGCAACCCGCTATCTCCAGACGGGTTGGATTCCATTAGACTGTTTCGGGAGGCCTAGAGGAAATGGTCCTGGTTCCATTACAGGGATGGTGTGCCTACAGGAAATGGCTTTGTACATCTTGATTACATTTTATCTAGACGTTAATGGAAGTGTTGACGTGTGGGCTGTGGTTGAGAATAGACGCTGGATGCATTCTGTATGCAAACTTAAAAAATAAATACCCCCAAACATTTTAAACAAACATACAGAACCGGTTATGCTAATGTAAAGAGGTGTGAACTACTGAATACGTTATTCACATATTTTCATTTGGGCTGTGTATCAAGCCCATAGAAACAACCTCCTGATTAAATATACATTTGGATGAGATCCCTACAGTAATACTCAATATTACTGTCCGAGTTGACTCAAAGCGTCTGCCAAAGTGACAAAGCAACCTGCGTGGGGCATTAAGGAGCTGGCAGGGGTGGGTTGACTCACTCAACGATGCATGCCGGTTAGGATGTAGACTTCGGAGAATCAAACCCAGACCTTTTGAGCCGTGCAACGACTACATGATCTTCCCTCTGGCGAAGTTGCCAACGACAACAGCAACAACAACAGATACTCCCTGATTCCCTCTGATCCATGCGATCCATGCAATCCAGTGCTCCCTCGGCTCAGGTCATGCTCAGCCGTGAGCTTTCCTGCTCTTCTGGCAGCATTCCACAGAAGCAGAACGTTGCACCGTCTTGTCGCTCCGACAGCCTCTGAAGTGAACCGCTGATAACCGGCCACGGCTTCCCCCTCTGGTGTATGACTTCTTGCTTCTCTTTGTACGCCAGGATGAAAGTAGAAGTTACGTCAGGCCCCCCGCGCGCCAGGGGATCGGAGCCACGCTCGCCTGATTGACGACATGATGTGATGAAGTTGTTTGCCTTTACACCAGCCCCCCCCCTACCCCCCCCCTTACGCCCACTTTAAAAGCCTTTTGGACCTTTTCCATTTAATTCCCCACCTTTTCTTTTATCGACTGGGGCCTGCGAGGCTCCCCGCTGTGGGGGTGGGTGGGGGGGTGGGGGGGGGGGGGCACGGAGCAGTAATCTGCTGTTATCCGGCAAACAGGCATGTGTAGGTAGCTGGCCGGCCTGCAGGTTAGACGCCCGCGTGCTGTGACTCACCGGCGTGTGAGTCACAGCCGTGAATGCCTCCGTGTTCCTGCTCCCCTCGGATCAGGAACATGTTTTCCTCGTCGTGGTGGTCGTCGTGGTTGTTGTTGTTTTCCTTCCCCCCCTCTTTTGTCCGTTTCCCCCTGTCTGCAGAACACCGAACACGGCCTCCAGTGTGAGAGAGTGTTTCTGGGGGTTTGGGTTGTTCCTGTTATTGCCAAACGAAGCGGTGAAATGCTGCTGTGTTTCCATCCTCACCCATGTCCACAGATCTATTGTGTGTGTGTGTGTGTGTGTGTGTGCGTGTGCGTGCATGCGTGTGCGCGTGTGTGTGAATAATCATTGCTTTCTTTTTCTCTCTCTCCTCAGAACCTACAGTGGGCCCGAGATGTGTTGCTAGGAAGCGGTGTCCCATGGCAACAGCTCAAGCACATGCCAGCACAAGGACTTTTCTGCGAGAGAAACAAGACCAACCTGTTCAATGTAAGGCACGACGCGCAGCAGAGTGGCCTCTTACTCCAGATCTGGCACCTCTATGCCTCATGTACTGCTTAGGAGAAACACTCACTTTGATAGTTTCACATGTTATATACTTCTGCAGGTGGTAATGGCTAATTAGACATAATAATTTGACATTCATGCACTAAAGACAATCTGACAATTTTCGAGCTTTATTAGGTGTTATCCTTTTCTGTTTAATGTGTTCAGCCGTGCATTGTGAATCGGTTCAGGGTATCAAAGAGCCCATTATCATTTCTGTAATACTTGCGATTTTCGCTATTCACCAGAATCTATTTAATGCACTCAAACAAGCCTGAATGTGGTCAAACCCCAGACACAAAGGCTGTTTGATGAATAGGAAAACACGGGGGGGGGGTGGGGGTGGGGGGTATTGTTCTCTTGTCTGCCTCGTTGACGAGTCTTACAGAGGGTTCCATCCAAGGAAACGACTGTGTTGATCCGGAGTGCATTTCACGTGACACTCATCTCCCTTGAATGGCGTTCATCACGGCTACGGTCGCCGGGCGTCGGCGGAGGCACGGCGCCGTCCGCGAGCGTCTCGAGGAGTGTGAGCGATCTGTCCCCTCGCCCCCTTTCGTTCCGGTGCTTTCCTCTGATTACCTGGTCGGAGGGCAGGTGTGTTGCGGACACAAAGTGAAGGATGCCCGAAAGTGTGTAGGAGCGGCGGGCGGCGGGTTCGGGGGTGGTGGGGGTAAGGGAGCAGCGGCGATGGGGGTGGGGGTGGGGGTGGGGGTAGAGTTGGCAGAGCCACAGAGCTCAGCCCCATTTGGCTCCCTGAACCTCCTTCTGGAGCAAAACCTGCTGCCTCCCTACACCAACTGTTGGAGCTTTAGTGTCTCCTCCTCCCACCCTCCCTCCCTCCCTCCCTCCCTCCCTAGCAGTGTCTCTCCCAGCCTACATGGGAGTATATCATACCCCCCCCCTGTGTATTTATAAACCAGGCCTTGGTAAGATTGCACTGCTGGCTCTTGGTTTATTCGGATAACCGAAGAAGAGAGGATTTTAACGCACGTTACACTCTGGCGAATCGACTCCTGTGCTCGTCGACAGAAAAAAGTTAGTGCGCGGGGAAAAGTGGGTGTACTACACGCGTGGAACAGATATGCATTCTGGAGCCGGTGACCTGACCGCTGGTTCACAAGCCTGGCCGACCGTTGGCATAAAACTAAATGGGTCATTGCTGTCATTCCTCGGTGAAGGACTGAGCAGAACCGGAATGCCGGAATGGGGAGCAGCGGAGTGTGGGACCAAAGCCCTTCTTGGATCCTAATCCTATGGGGTGGTCACTTCCTGGACACGTCGTGCTGGTGAAGCACGCACAGCTCGCTGGTGGCAGGTGGTGAACGCTGGGCATGCCATATGTAGTGTCCCCCCCCATGCCCTACTTTTGCCTCCCACTCTTGGCTGGTTCGTTCGTACCCAGCCGGCCTAAAGTAACCCATATACCGGAGCCCCCCCAAACGATGCAGATCAGTCGGAGCCACGTTGCATAATTAATGCCGTCTGCGTCGTCCCCTGATGGGCACGGGTTTGAGGCCAAGTCAAAACAGTTTTTCTGGTCATCAACCCCTTCAGCCGTTGGGTTAGCGCCTTCCAACCTCGGTCGCGGCACTCGTAGAAACGGGCTTTTCGACTGCAGCCACGGCTTTGGGTCGGTCCAGGAGGTGTATGGGTGATACCAGGTAATCAGGAGCTTTGGTGTCAACGGCTGATGTACTATGAGCTGCAGGACGTGTGATGGCAGGAAAGAGAAATCGAGTGTGTTCAGCTGTTTTGACCCTCTGGCTGCAGATGAGTACTGTTTTCTTACCCCGCAGAGTCACCCTGTGCGTGCCGGGGCTTGATATTCACACACACACGCACGCACGCACACGCACGCACACAGAGACAGCGACAGACACACACACAGAGACACAAACAGACACACACAGCCAGAGTCCTTAACTCATGCATTGCATACCTCTCTTTTTTCTGCTAAAGAACGAAATGTAATTCCGGAATGTTCGTTCCGGCCTCAAATCAGATTGTGTCTGATAACTGCTTTGCACGTCGTCTTGGTGTAGGCTTATCTTGGCTATTATCTTTGCTTGCTGTTTGGCCTAAATGGAAGATGGTTTGGTTTTTGGGCATCAACATTGCATTCTTTAAAAGATAAAAACAATATAGCTTGTCTACTTATTTATTTATATGTATGAAGGCAATCCTTTGTCATTTGTATTAAACCAGAAGGAGGAAGTCCAGAAACATCAATATTGTGGGGAAGTGGAAAAGCAAATGCCACCATCAAGCCTATCTGAATTAGCATATGGACACACGACAGCAATTTTTGACTATCTTCATATCATGTCAGATGGTATCATCCTTATGCTAGATGCAATAAAAAGGGCAAACCCATGTATTCTGTTCAAAACTGAATGTGCTCAGTGTTTGGGTTCCACTGGGTTGTGCAGGCTGCCTCCCCTAGCCCTAGCCTCACACCCAGTGGGTTGGCTCTTTGCCGACATGCAGCGGAGGTGGAGCTCTGTGCATGGGGGTTGCGGGGGTGGAGCACTGAGCCAGCTTAGGACATAGTATAGAGTGCCTGAAGTTGAGTTTGGTTGTAACTTGCAATCCCAGAGGCCAACTTCTGCCTTCGACAGCAATGTTCCTCCTCGCTCTCCTCCTGATCTGGTAGGTTCTCCAACTGTTTTAGTTTTCCAGCACCTCGGGGGGGGAAAAAACCAGACATATGTTTGGTCGGGGAGTTTGTTGTGATCGGCCAGGGAGGGAGGGAGGGAGGGAGGGAGGAAGGAGGGATGCAGAGAGACGTCCAGGAATGACGAGAGAGGCAGAAGGTGTGGGCACAGTCACCACGCTGTGGGCTTGTTGCTCGCAGGACTTCTGCTGCGATGAATCATTGTTGTGTGCTCGTGTGCGTGCAGCATTATCTCGCCCGTGCAGCAGGCGACACCCCTTTCTGTTTCAGCCTTTTGTCTTGTCTCCTTCCCTCTACTCCTCTGCTCCGCGGGGGTGTGTGTGTGCTTGCGTACGGCCGCCCCCGCCCCGTGTTTACCCCGGTGCTGCCGATGCTCTCTTTAACTCTGGCTGGGCGCGCTTCTCCTTCGTCGTGCTCCCGCTCCCTTTAACTGCTCGCTTTGTGATCTCCCACCTCAACGCTCTCCCACCCCCTCCTCCTCCTCCTCCCCCCTCGAATCACACCCTCTCCGCGCCCCGCACTCGTGCTCTCCCTCTCCCTTCCTCTCCCAACTCCTGTGTTTTGGTGCGTGGGTGTGCTCTCAACAGGCGGGACTTATCCAGCCTTGCTGCCCTGATTGGCTAGCCAAGCCTTGGCTCTTCTGTGTGTGTGTGTGTGTGTGTGTGTGTGTGTGTGTGTGTGTGTGTGTGTGTGTGTGTGTGTGTGTGTGTGTGTGTGTGTGTGTGTGTGTGTGTGTGTGTGTGTGTGTGTGTGTGTGTGTGTGTGTGTGGTGAGAGGGAGCAGAGCAGAGAGGGGGAGGGAGGGAGTAGTGGGGTCAGGGGGGAAAGTAAGTGTGTGGGCGTTATGTTGTGAGATGGCGAGGCTTGAGAGACGGAGAGGAGCTAGCGAGTTTGCCTGTCAGAAGAAGCCTCTCCCGCCGCTGACATCCTGCCTCAGCCCTGGGCTTGTTTTGCTCCTGTCAGCCCTGCCTCAGCCTCCTCCTCCTCCTCCTCCTTCTACTCCTACTCCTCTCGCTCGTGTTGTGTTCCGCTCGCGGTCGCGGTTCCTGCCATTTTTCTCCGCCGGCGGCTCTTGCAGCCCCAGCGCACACATGCAGCCCTCCCCTCGCTGCTGGTGCACGAGCCTCTTCTCGGGGGTGGGGGGGCACTGCTAGGGTCGCACGCCGCTGCTACTGCTGCTGCTGCTGCTGCTGCTGCTGCTGGCACGACTCCGGCCAGCGGGAAACTGTCCAAAAGAGAGCGACCGCGGGAGTAGCTCCGGAGCCAATGGACTAGCTTTTTTCCTACGGTGATGGTGAGTCGCGAGCCGTCCTTCCCTAACGCTCTCTCTCGCTCTGCCGCTGAGAACTTCCCGGGCTCCGCCGACGGCGTCGCAAGCGTATTTTGAAACGTGTGTTGTTCTTTTCGTATCGCGTGTCGCACGTGTGTAAGTTTGCCTGTACGGTCTTGGGCAGAGCTGTGAGGGAGGCTGTGCTGTTTATGAGAGGTTTTAAACTGCCCTGCTCCTGGGTATTCCCAGGGTTCCTGGGTCCCCCGGTCTCCCCGGGGTCATGACAGGAAACAGATGTAGTAGCCTGGGAGTGTGAAGCTGCTCTGTAGGGACCACCATGCAATGTATGTACACTGAAGGGTATGGGAGAGCCCTATGTACTTACATGGTCAGCTCAACATGTGTGTGCCTTGGGGGAGTTACTGCTAACACAGCACTGCTGTGTGTGTGTGTGTGTGTGTGTGTGTGTGTGTGTGTGTGTGTGTGTGTGTGTGTGTGTGTGTGTGTGTGTGTGTGTGTGTGTGTGTGTGTGTGTGTGTGTGTGTGTGTGTGTGTGTGTGTGTGTGGCCGCAGTTTCAATGTTGTTTACTTTGAACCACTTTTGTGGTAGATGGTTAATGTACTTTCAAAGTAAAACTAGCTTCCAAAAAGATTGGGTCTAAGGACTAATGTGGCCAACAGTTCTTGAAATATGTCCAGTATTGCGCAAGAACGGTGAAGCCGTAACGCAAACGAGAAAACCGTTGGGGCTACAGCGCCCGTAAATGTACATTCTGTAAAATAGTTGTTCTGTTCATTATTGTGTACAAACAAGTCTCGCTCAAGGACAATTCTCGCTCTGAAATCCCATCTCATTGTTGCAGGAAATGTCCCTCTTGTAATTACAATGTAAACGCTCCTTTACCCAAATCTTCAGGATAACACAAAGCTACGCTTTCTCACATCCAACACAGCAAGCTCTCCACCCTTCTCCCCCTGAACTCTCAACTATCGCGAGACTGCCCCTTGAGCGAGTCTCGGAGTCGGACACAATAACAAACAGTTTGGGATCAAGCGAAAGGTAAAGAGAAAAGTTGTGCTTCTCTGTCGGGATCCTTTTGATAATGTAAGAATATAATCTGAGCCCAGCGGCAAAAGCACTTTGAGAGGACGTGCTTTGGAAAGGATTACATTGCAGACAGTTTTTCGTGGATTACGGCTGCGTCCTCGCTAAATTCTGGACGGATCTTAAAAACTGTTCTCCGCATTCGTCCCTTAGACCCAATATGATCGGAAAATATGCCCCAGGTTAGAAAAAGTTTTCCTTTCAGCTTTCTTCTACTCGTATATAATTATTAACAGCTTTCAGTTATGCAAAGATACAAAAAAATAAAAATGTCCTTGGAAGGAATGCAGTAGGCTCCTCCTGTTGTTGGCCCAACTCCCTGTCCTCTGAATTTATGTCATAGTTTGTCCTGTTTTTTTGGTTTTGAATGGACTTGTTTGGGGGGGGGGGGGGGGGGGGGGGGGAATGGTTGAGACCCGGGGGGGGGGGGTCTTCCCATGACGGAGGCTGTTCTGGGCGAAGATTGGTGAGCGGAGGTCAGGGCATGTTCCCTCTTGGACCGGGAGAAGGGAGGGAGAATGTCTTTTCGCTGATCCCCTCTGAATGTGTCACACTCTGCTCCTTTCCCCCTCGCTTCTCTCCCTCCTCTGCGGCCTCTCTCCCGATCTGGAGCCAGGCACAGACGCAGTGTAGTGCTTGTAATGCTTTCGTTGTGAGGATTATTCTCCCGTTACCATCCCTAACCCTGGCGATGGGATTACTCCCAGTCAATACTGGGACTGATGCTCTAGAGTCACAAGTCGAACTTCGAAAAACAGACGCGTCGCTCCCGTGGTTTCTCTTCCAGGTGGAGACTTAGCTGTAGTTCTACCATGTTCCTCCCACTGATCAGTGTGCCATCTCTGTACTGCTACACCTCTGGGCCTGATGTCTCTCTCTCTGGCTTTCTGTCTCTTTCTCTTTATTTGTCTCTCTCTCTGTCTCTCTCTACATCTGTCTCTCTCTGTCTGTCTCTCTCTCTGTCTATGACTGTCTCTGTATCTCTCTCTTTCTCTCTCTGTATCTGTCTCTTTCTCTCTCTCTCTGTCTGTGACTGTCTATCTCTCTTTGTATCTGTTTCTCTCTTTATCTGTCTCTCTCTCTCTGTCTCTCTCTCTGTCTGTGACTGTCTCTATCTCTCTCTGTCTGTCTCTGTCTCTCTTTGTATCTGTCTCTCTTTGTATCTGTCTCTTTCTCTCTCTGTCTGTGACTGTCTCTATCTATCTGTCTCTGTCTCTCTGTCTCTCTCTCTGTCTGTGACTGTCTCTCTCTCTCTCTCTCTCTCTCTCTCTCTCTCTCTGTCTCTCTCTCTCTCTGTCTCTGTCTCTGTCTCTGTCTCTGTCTCTGTCTCTGTCTCTCTGTCTGTGACTGTCTCTCTCTCTCTCTCTCTGTCTCTGTCTCTCTCTCTCTATCTGTCTCTGTCTCTGTCTCTGTCTCTGTCTCTCTCTGTCTCTGTCTCTCTATCTGTCTCTGTCTCTATAGCTGTTTGTCTGCCCTGCCCCCCGACCCCTCACCATGATCGGCCCCCCGTTGTCATGCCCAACGCTATGCCTCCCTTTTTATCAATGTGTGTTCACGCTACCCCCCCCCCCCTGCCCCACCCCACCCACGACCCCCACTATAAATCTGCTTTATCTTTGGCGCTACATCCTAATCTGTGGTAAAGCCATGATTCTGCTCTCCCTAAACAGATTTGCTTTGGCTCAATGGTTCCCTGCTCGGGAGCAGTGCTCCTCCATTAGAGCCCTTTTATCCAGAGCCCCCCCACCACCACCACCACCACCACCACCAACCCTCTTCCTTCTCCCCCTCCCTGTGTTGGGATTTGGGTCGTCGGTACAGTGAAATGCTGGAACCACCCTAAGCCCCTGATTACATCATTGAGTAAATGGTGTGCGTGTTCCTTTTTGTTCTTCCACGTCAAGCTTTCAGGAAGCCCCAGTCCTTCTCTCTCTCTCTCTCCCTCTCTCTCCCTCTCTCCCTCTCTCGCTCTCTCGCTCTCTCGCTCGCCATGTGTCTGCCCAGAATCAGATCCATTAACCCTCTGATTAAAGCCCCTTCCCGGGCCACCAGGATTTGGCCGGAATCAGGAAAAGGGACGCAGCGAAGTCCCTCTGGATTGGTTGTCGCCGCGGAGGGATTGGTTAGGGAAAACGTATTGACATTTGTCATCCGCTTTATACATCTCCGGTCTGCTCGAAGGACGGCACCAGGATGCGAGGGGGGGTCCCCTGTCCCTGGAGGGGCCCCGACCGGCTCCCCGGGGCCCCCGAGATGCGACCCATCGATTCCCCCCCCCCCCCCCCTGTTTCCTCTTCGTTCCAGCGTGGAACCGTGGTTGTGGCGGTTATGTCACAGTTCGTCCTGTTCTTCTGCTCTGTTCTGGACTTGTTTTTGGGGAATGGTTGAGGCCCAGGTGGTGGTGGTGGTGGTGGTGGTGGTGGTGGTGGCAGTAGATAGTCCTGCCTTTGAAGAAGCGCTTCTTGGCTGAGGCGGGAAGCCGAGGCAACCAATTGCGCACTCGTCAACAATCGATACGGCGGAGCGCTGAACCCGTCCCCTGCCGCACGCCCGCTGCCAGGTTGTGTGCGTCTCGGGTCAGCCTGCTCTGTGCGCTGTGTCTCCATGAGAGACAAACACATCTACCTTAATCCCCCAGCAAATAGGGAGCAATCGATTGGCCGACGCGCTCGCTGCCGTGGTTTCGACAGCGGCCCCCGGTCGAGGGACGGTGGAAGGGGCCCTGCAGGCTTTTTTTATTTTTCCTCTATTTTTTTCGCCCCGAAGATTGTTTTTTCCTTTTGCGTCCTCGGTGATTCCTAACGGTTTCATGAAGCCAGACAGAACAGGGCTCTAATGAGGCGGCCAGGGGGTGCCTGCCCAGAAAGAGCACACACACACACACACACACACACACACACACACACACACACACACACACACACACACACACACACCGCTGTTGGAAAAGCACCAGGAGCAGCGCTGTGCTAGCAGAACCTCCCCCCCCCTCTACGCACGCAACCACACACACGTGTTGAGCTGACACACACACACACACCCCAGACCCTACAGGCGGTCTCGAGGATCTCCACGTCTTCCCTTCGTCTCATTAGGGCTGTCATCTCCCGATGCCCGCTCTCTGGCTCCTCGTTTCCTCCCGTCTTCTGACTGTTAATTGTTTTCCACGGCCGCCGCGTGTCTGTGACCCCTGGAGGCGCGTTACCGCGGTACCCACGCGCCACGAAAAATAACGAACCCCTCCTCGCGCCCGCCTAACGTGTGAAAGGTCACTCTTAACCCGTTGCACTTCCAACCAATCACTGTGCCGGGTTTCGTCAGCGTGCCCCCCGCCCCCCCCCGTGCCCACACCGGTTAGATTGATCTGGATGGATCGTTTTATGGCCGTTGGACGGCGTTCAGGTCGGTGAGTCATGTTTTGAAAACGACAGCTGTAACCACGGCAGCTGGAGGGGGAAAAGCCAAGGCCATGGGAAAGCACATGTCGGCGCCATGTTGTTGTCAGGGGGCGTCCCTAACGCACGCACCAACGCAGAGGAAACCCGCTGATTCTTTCCCTCTCTTCAAGTCTGTTTTTCTGTGTTTTCTCTCCTCTTCTCTCCCCTCTGGCTCCGCCCTCCAGGGCATCTGGCGTATCCCGGTGGATGAGATTGACCGGCCGGGCAGTTTTGCGTCTCATATGAACCGCTCCATCGTCCTCTTGCTGGAGGTGCTGTCTCAGCTCAAGGACCACGACACGCTCCTCAAGGTGTCCTTCATGCTCCAGAGGAACCCCGACCAGGGAAAGTAAGACGCGCACTCTCCCGGACGCTGCACTTTTATCACCGCTGTGTCTGTTCTACCGAGTGTTAACGTCTCTCTCTGTCTCTGTGTGTCTGTGTGTGTGTGTGTTTTTGTGTGTGTCTCTCTGTCTCCCGGTGTGTGCCTCTCTCTTTGTCTCTTCATCCGTCTCTCTCTGTTCCTCTGTCTGTCCGTCCCTCTGTCTGTCCGTTCCTCTCTCTCTCTATATCTCTCTCTTCCTCTGTCTGTCCGTCCTTCTCTCTCTATATCTCTCTGTTCCTCTGTCTGTCCGTCCTTCTCTCTCTATATCTCTCTGTTCCTCTGTCTGTCCGTCCCTCTCTCTCTATATCTCTCTCTGTTCCTCTGTCTGTCTGTCCCTCTCTCTATATCTCTCTCTTCCTCTGTCTGTCTGTCCCTCTCTCTATATCTCTCTCTTCCTCTGTCTGTCTGTCTGTCTGTCTCTTGTCTTTCTCTCCCTCCCTGCTGTTTGTTGCTCTGAAGGAAATATTTGCGAGATGTGGATCGGCAGGTTTTGGCCAAGAGTGCATTTTTCCTCACTGTAAAGGTGCTGGAGGACAGCCTGGACAGCCTCACCGGGGTAAGAGAGCAGACAGACACACACTCCTGTATACCTCCGGAGCTGACTGCTCCCTTCACTCCCTTCACTCCCTCCCCCCCCCCTCTAACACACCTCTGGTGCCCCCCCCCCCCAAGGTGACCGAGCAGCCGTCCAATCCGTCCGCCCCCTCCATGGGGGAGATGACCACGGCAGACTCCGCCCTCCGGCCCAGCGCCGAGGACGGCCAACACACGCTGCCCAAGAAGCCCGGCCTCACCGAGGGCCCCTCCGACACGCGGCCCTGCGAGGCCCCCGGCCGGGCCCAGCTCGGGGCACTCCAGCCGGGCCCGGAAACCCCGGACAAGGCCCTGGAACCCAAGCCCGCGACGGCGGAGACCGCGCCCTCGTCCGAAGGCCCCGGGCCCCAGGGGCCGGAGGAGCCCATGGAGATGGACCCCGGCCACTGGAGGAGGCCCTCGGCTCTCACGGAGACGCAGGGCCACCCGCCGGGTCCCCAGGCCCCCAGGGCTGCGGCGGAGCCCGGGGAGAAGGCGACGGAGGCCAGCCGGACCGCGGACCTCTCCCTGGAGGAGCTGAGCATCAGCTGCAGGCAGCAGCTGCTCCAGGCTCCGGGGGCCAAGGCCCCGGGGCCCATGGCCTTGGCCCACGGAGGGCCCCTGGAGCAGGGTCTGCTGCGGAGGCCCAACAGGAAGAGGAAGCTCCTGGAAGACGTGGAGTCTGGTAAAACACTGCTGCTGGACGCCTACAGGGTGTGGCAGCAGGGCCAGAAGGTGATGACCTACGACCTGGCGCGCATCGAGAAGATCATGTCGGAGACGTACATGCTCATCAAACAGGTACGGGGAGGGAGAGAGCACGCTGCTCACGTTAAGCCGCACTGCAAGAGCGGGTCGTGCTCGTTTTACTCGAGTCCGTTTTTTGTGTGTTTTTTTGCCTCGTGACTGAAGAGTAAAAAGGGTTCGAAAATGTACAACGATGTTGAAACTGTAAGCCTGGTATGGTTTTCCTGAGTCATTTTTACATTTAAATACATAAAAAGAAAATACATTTTAATACGACCACATGGGTATCTTTAATGTTTTTCTTGGCAGAATAACAAAACTATTGGCTTCGAACCAGAGCTAATTAATCGTTGGCGGGAGACCCCAGTTCTGGCTCTTTATGTACAACACCGACATCGTGTTGAAGTCTTGTGCACCTAACAAATAATGCACTTATTTAGCGGCATTCTGCAGACTTAATTAGCAGCGTGTCTTCACTGCACTGCAGAGCCCTCCACCGTGTCCCCGGCGATCGTAGCCTCGTTCTCCGACACGTTGAGACAGCGAGGTTGCAAAATGAATCATCCGTTATGTTGACACCTCCAGACAGTTGTAAGGTTGTGTAATTACTCATCACTGGAGTAATTACCCTTTGCACGTTAGTAAACCGATGTGGATAAAGGGCTCCACATGCTTCTGCACATTCTGTCCCGATCCGACACACACACACACACGCACACACGCTCACAAACGAGGCAACCCTGGTTTGTGTGTGTGTGCGCGCTTAATTCATTATTTTTGCCCCACGTACGCAATGTTTCATGACACCAAAATCTATACTAGAGATTGATAAACCAAATATACAACCACAAGACTATACTACCCTATACAACTATCAGACTATACAAACCTTTCTGTGGTGAATAGATCACAAAAATGTATCACAAAAAATCAAACTACTTACTGATGAACACATCCTATATTTTAGTGTGGGAGTGTAACAAACATTTCAAACGGGGCACAATTACAAGATCTTGATGTTTATTAGAATCAAAGCTAAGCTAAGTTAGCCTGCTACTGAGATATAGCGCAGGCTGCAGCTATGCTAGGTTAGCTGTAGTTCAGGCTGCAGCTATGCTAAGTTAGCTGTTCAGGCTGCAGCTAAGCTAAGTTAGCTGTAGCCTACCACTGAGATGTAGCACAGGCTGCCCTAATTGTCATCTATCAATCAGTTCTCTGCCTGGGCATGGACTTGCCTTTGCTAGCAAAACGCTACACCGATTCATACTACTATTTTCCTTTTAAAATAGTCAAACATTGGCATCAAGACTGTATAACAGCTTTTGTGCAAGTGCTCTTGTGGCTCATCATTTGAAACCAAGTGCTGCTGACTACAGTACAGGATGTTTTAAACTCAGCGTTTTAGAAGTCAAATTGTACTGGACCGAATGATGGGTCGACATTTCTTAGGAGGGGACGCCTGCAATTGCATTGGTCTCAAATTAACTCTAGTCTAGAGATGTTAGCAGTGTTATGACAAAGCTGTGTGTGTGTGTGTGTGTGGGGGTGATGAGGCTGCAGCTGGGGTGGGCGGGAACAGGAAGTGAAACCAGTAGGTGGGGGGGGGGGGGCGGGAGGGGGGGAGACTGGAGGAGAACAGTGAGAAGGCGGGGAAGAAGGGCGGCTCGACTAGGGAAAAAAATCATTATCACGATTATTATGGTCAATATTAAAATCATGATTATCAAACGATATTTTGAGTTTGAAAACATGATGCATCTATTCAGCATTTCTCTCTCAATCGTTTCAACTCGATTATATTCGTGTGGAGGTCGTTTGACCCAAAAATCTAAATCACTATCAAAACTCGATTTTAAATGCACAGCCGTCGCGGGAAACGGCTTCCACCGGCTGTAGAAGGAGCACGACAGAGCCTCACGGGCCAAGAGGAAACCTGGCAGCGGGCTCTGCTGTTTATTTCCTCCTCCTATTCAGGGGATGACGATAGACCAACGCGGTCCCACACAACCCAGCATGAGACCATGTTGGATTTTTTTTTGTTTGTTTGTAGGCGTCGGCTCTCTTAACCGGCCAAAGCCATTCGGTTATTTCTCCAAAATTGCCACAAAACAAAGTATGATATCGGATATTAAACACGATGATCTTTGTGAATGCCAGAAGGTAAAGTCAGCTGTCACCGCAGCATTGCAGGACAGTCACGGTGAAAAATAGCCCTAATTAAAAAAGGCACGCGACATTTCAGACAACGAAAGTGCAAAGTAGCGACGGCAAAAGCAAATCAATCTAGAGTAGCAATAAAGCAACGCGCAGAAGGGGATCGTCGTGCACCGCCTCTTCTGTCCGCCTGACCTCGGAAATAAGCCCAGACTCGCCACGGAGCCACTCGGCGTCCGCCCACCCCTACAGCCTCGTCAGCCTGGCATCTGAGCCCCCCCCCGGAGGCCCCCTCACAGACAACCGCCCCTGGGCGGCCATGAACGGACGGGCTGGCTGACTCTCGCCTCTCTCGCTGCCGTGTCCGCTCGACTCCTCTCTGAGGGCCGGCGCTGACAGAACACTCACCTCGGCCCTCGAAAAAGCGCGCGCTCGCGGGAGGAGTCGTGCACCGCACTCTGTGGACCCCCGCCGAGGTCCCGACATCGCCGTTCGGGGGGGGGGGGGGGGGGGGATGGGGGGGCTGAAGCTAGGCACTCTGCACTCCTGCGTTTTTTTTTTATCTGGTTTCAGTTTTTCTTTTTGCACATATTTAATCGGGGCAGATGGCCTCGCTGGCCGGTACACGGAGGGTCTGTTGAGGACACGCAGCCGGGCCTGGTTTAAGGTGTGGAGGAGGTGCTCAAGGCTACGCTCAGCCTGCTGCGTGCAGAGACCCCATGCTGGTCAGCATACAGCCACGGGTCTACTGACTACTAACGATGCGGTAGATTTCCACTGTAGTTTGCAGATACAGTCGGCTCCTGAGGTGTCTGCTACGGATGAGGCTGATGTAATACAGTGTTTTCTCGGGGGTTTTTTATGCCGACACACCCCATATGAAACGATGAATCTAATGTTTTACTCCTGCTCGCTCCAGACTAGCGATCAGCAGTTTGGGTGATTCTGGTCACCCTTAGTCTCCCCCATTGTTCTCCAAAGACGCATTAGAACGAGCCACGGCTCGGTCATGTTGCCGTGGTCAGCAGAACGCCTGGTTTTAATCAACTCACTGCTCCTGTTCCCGATCCTCCCATGTGTTACCTGTATTAACGACCGGAAGGAAAGAAAAAACAAACATGTTATTCAATGTTGTAATGAACAATCTTTGTCTTTCCTCTCCCCCTGCCCCTCTCCCCGTCTACCTCTCTCTCCCTTTCTCCCTCTCCCTCCCTTTCCCCCTCACCTACTATCTTCCTATGCTCCCCCTCTCCCTCTCCGTCTCCCCCTCTCTCGCTCACTCCCTCTCCTCCTCCCCCTCTCTCCCTCTCCCCCCCCCTCTCTCTCTCCTCCCCCGCTCACTCTCTCTCTCCCCCTCCTCCGCTCTCCCTTCTCTCTCCCCCTTCCCCTCTATCCCTCTCCCCCTCCCTCTCTCGCTGTCTCCTCCTCCCCCGCTCACTCTCTCTCTCCCCCTCTATCCCTCGCTTACCCCTCTCCCTCTCTCCCTCTATCCCTCTCCCCCTCCCTCCCCCGCTCACTCTCTCTCTCCCCCCTCTCCCTCTCTCCCCCTCTCAGGTGGATGAGGACGTAGCCTTGGACCAAGCTGTCAAGTTCTGCCAGTTTCAGTTGGCCACATCTGCCCAGAGACAGGTACATGATTCCCAAATTCCCCCCCCCCTCACACACTCATCAAGCCAGTGTTTCATCCGTGGCAGCCATGGGTGTTTGTAGTAATCGTTACACAAGAACCACACAAAAACGGTCTAGTTTCAACTTCCCCCCACACCTGCTGTAACATTAGCATCACCGCTCTGTTTCGATTCTGACTGGAAAACGGTTGTATATGTTTCTCTTGTGGGCTGCTATTGGTTGGATACAACCCACTGATTGTGTACTTTTTTTTTAAAGAAGAAGCTATGAAACGATGGGAAAGTCAGTCGATCGCTGAATTACACGTCGCTTGCTTTAGTTATATGATTCCTTTATTTGAACAGTACCACAGAAACGGAACCGCACACTTCCCTATGGGGATATACACCACTACCTGCAAATAATATGTGAATGAGATAAGTGGGGAATACTTCTGATGTATCCTCGTGACGGTAGTTATTCTATTAACGCTGCACCACAACAATGAGGTCTAAGATTACACAGGAGCACTCTACCCAGCCGTGTGTGTGTGTACAGAACATCGCTGATGAGGTGGGCGAACCGGGGGCGGAATTAGCCTCATGTTCTTTGCGGTAAATTGTGTTTCGGTTAATGTGGTTGCGCCACACACACACACACACACACACACACACACACACACACACACACACACACACACACACACACACACACACACACACACACACACACACACACACACACACACACACACACACACACACACACACACACACACACTGTAGAGGCACAAGATTGTATTTCAAATGTAGTCAGTTAAAACACAGTCCGGCATAGCGGGTCTCTTCTTTTCCTTTCAAAAGAAAGTTTATTTTTTTTATAGAACATGGAACATAGAAAATAGTTTTTCCTCCACCTCACTCAAGCACACATCCACACAGAACATGGAACCAGAGTTGGGCCACTAGTGGACAGACTCAAGGGCGACTGCTCCATATCGCCATGGAGGTATGCTCTATTGTACTTGGAGATGGAAGTTAAGGCATGACGGCCAAAATCTTCCACTCTGCTGTTGAGTGGAACCAGGGGGGGGGGGGCAGTAGCAGCTGGGAGCACAAAGATGAGCTCATCAGCTGATTGGCTGCAGTGCCCTTCCCTCTTTTTGTTGCATCCAAAATGGCTTCCGTACCATTGTATACTGTGACTTCTCCATGTGGAGAGTCTGCCAAGATTTAGATTTACCCTCGCAGAGAGAGAATGAATCCTGAGGCTGATAGGGCTGTGAGGGGATGGGTTTTTCTTCAGATACTTATAATTCAAAATGCAAAGTGCTGACTCCAGTGAAAAGTTGACTCGGTGCAGAGTGAACAGCTTCATCCGATGGGTTTGGTTCAGGGCTTTGACAACCAGGGTAATCTTACCTGAAGTCATTTGGGTATCATTGCATTCAATTCACAACCTGCCCTGCACTAGCCAGGGGAACCGGACGAATCTCCCCAGCTCATGTTTCATGTGCTCTGCAGATAATCTCGGGCTCGCCTCCTGCACAAAAATAATTCTGCCCGGTACGAGATAGACCGACCAATCAAAACCGATTATCTAATATGAGGAAGGATAAACACGATGACGGTACAGAGTATCGCCTTAGAGGCCTTTTCAACAACAACAAAGATGGCTGCCGCTGATGTAGAACGTGTGTTGAGTAGAGTTACTTAAAAAATCTTGTACTTTCAAGTTCTTATGGCAAACACGGCAACACAGCAACACTGACATGTGGATGGGTCACAATCAATGCTCCTCTTTGACGCAAGCATGTTGTCTATTTACAATCTTTCGTCGCTCGGTGGCTGTGATTTGTTGTAGCTATCCAATTGCGTCCAGAGTCATTTTGATTTTCGCCCTTTGGTGCCCCCCTTGAAAATTGAAAGTTTAATGGAGAGGTGAGGAAGACTTATTGCAGATTGCAATTCGTCTGACGATGCAAGGCTAACCCGGCACAATTTGAGCCCTGCTTTTTAAGAGACTGGTGGTGCTGCGAGCTCTCTTCATGCTGTGAAGCTCTCTTCATGCTGTGAAGCTCTTCATGCTGTGAAGATCTCTTCATGCTGTGAAGCTCTTCATGCTGTGAAGCTCTCTTCATGATGTGAAGCTCTCTTCATGGTGCTGTGAATGTCTCTTCATGCTGTAAAGCTCTCTTCATGCTGTAAAGCTCTCTTCATGATGTGGAGCTCTCTTCATGATGTGTTGCTCTCTTCATGGTGCTGTGAAGCTCTCTTCATGCTGTGAAGCTCTCTTCATGATGTGGAGCTCTCTTCATGGTGCTGTAAAGCTCTCTTCATGGTGTGGAGCTCTCTTCATGATGTGGAGCTCTCTTCATGGCGCTGTGAAGCTCTCTTCATGCTGTGAAGCTCTCTTCATAGTGCAGTGAATGCAATATGCAGGGATATTTGGAGCTCTGCATTGACGCAAGCATGTTGTCTATTTACAATCTTTCGTCGCTCGGTGGCTGTGATTTGTTGTAGCTATCCAATTGCTTCCAGAGTCATTTTGATTTTCGCCCTTTGGTGCCCCCCTTGAAAATTGAAAGTTTAATGGAGAGGTGAGGAAGGCTTATTGCAGATTGCAATTCGTCTGACGATGCAAGGCTAACCCGGCACAATTTGAGCCCTGCTTTTTAAGAGACTGGTGGTGCTGCGAGCTCTCTTCATGCTGTGAAGCTCTCTTCATGCTGTGAAGCTCTTCATGCTGTGAAGATCTCTTCATGCTGTGAAGCTCTTCATGCTGTGAAGCTCTCTTCATGATGTGAAGCTCTCTTCATGGTGCTGTGAATGTCTCTTCATGCTGTAAAGCTCTCTTCATGGTGTGGAGCTCTCTTCATGATGTGTTGCTCTCTTCATGGTGCTGTGAAGCTCTCTTCATGCTGTGAAGCTCTCTTCATGATGTGGAGCTCTCTTCATGGTGCTGTAAAGCTCTCTTCATGGTGTGGAGCTCTCTTCATGATGTGGAGCTCTCTTCATGGTGCTGTGAAGCTCTCTTCATGCTGTGAAGCTCTCTTCATAGTGCAGTGAATGCAATATGCAGGGATATTTGGAGCTCTGCATCCTGGAAGGGTCTGCCTTCAGCTTTCTGTCGGAGTGTGTTTACACTCCGGGCCCGAGTGCGGTCAGGAGCCCCAGCAAGACGATCTCCAGACAAGCCATCTGACGGCAGCCCAGATGTATTTCCATCTGCACAAAAGGATCGCTGAGTGCTTTGATTTTGACAAATTGTGCTCAACACTTTGCATTGGTGTGTGTGTGTGTGTGTGTGTGTGTGTGTGTGCGTGTGCGTGCGTGCGTGCGTGCGTGCGTGCTCATTTGATTTGACATTTTTTCTCAGAGATATTCCACCCACTCTGGTTTTCAGAGTTCATATCAGTGAGTTCAGAGCTGCTGTATGACAACGTCTTTGCCTGCAGCTTCCTCCATAGGTCGGCACCATCAATTCAACCCTTCATAAAGGGCTCCTTTCTGGGCCGAAGGGCTCGTGTCCGGGCGGTGAATCCATGTCTAGGCCTAGCATTTTCTTGCGATTTCAACCCTAAACCTTGACAAAAACATGTCTTCGGACAATCTGATCCGTCCACATGTGGTCCAACCAGACAAGATGTCCCCCATGATGCACCACCTTTTTTCCTCTTCGAGCTGGAGGAGGCAGAGGTCTGCGTTGTTCCCCGAAGGCTTTTGTTCTCCATCTTATGTGGGCAGACAATTTCATTCAGTCCCCCACGCAGCCACGCTTTTCCACTGATAACCAAACCACAGATTCAATCTCGCCGCCGCGCAATAGGCTGATTTGCCGGTTTCCATCCCCATAATTGCGACGAAAGCGTGCCGTCGATATTTCACCTTGCGGCTGACACACCGTCAGACTGCCAGCGGTTTCAGTCTTATTTCCAGTTGAGGGAACAATGAACGCAGTGACAGGCTGACAGCTGCTGACTGTGCCAAGGTACGCCCGTCCTCCCGGACACGCGGTTTTAAATGACTTGTTTTGTATCTTGGCTGAGAAGCTCCTGTATAATTCATGAGCTGGGAACCATCAAAGTTAGCTTGGGAAGCTTGCTCTCTCTCTCTCTCTCTCTCTCTCGCTCGTTACTGCTCTCTCTCTCTCTCTCTGTCTCTGTCTCTCTGTCTGCCTCTGCCTCTCTCTGCCTCTCTCTGCCTCTCTCTCTCTCTCTCTCTCTCTGCCTCTCTCTCTCTCTGCCTCTCTCTCTCTCTCTCTGCCTCTCTCTCTCTGGGTATGCAATGACTGAGAGCTGCTGCTGCATGCTTGTGTGTTTGAGGTTCTGGGGAAGGCAGGTCCCTGCCTGTCTCCCGAGTGTCTCTGCACCGGGAGGGAAAGCCACCCAGGGGAGCTCCATCACCGGCAGATGACAAGGAGCTTGTCGGTTGAACTGCGCACCCCCATGAGCGGGGAGGAACCTTGTCAGGAGACGAGGGTGTAGGAACACCTCCTTATAAGCCCATGCAGTCTGTTAGTTAAAGCTTGTTGACATCGCATGGCTGTTCCCCCCCCCCGGTTCAACGTGGTGCAGCAGAACCTCTGTGTGTTGTCTCTGAACATCTGCGCAGCTCGTGCAACAGCGAGACGTCTTGTCTCTGGTGACGCATCGATTAGGCTTTCATGTCTCCCCCTGGACTCTAGATGAACTGTTCCTGCCCGAGTGTCTTTACACAGGGCTCCGACGCCTAGGGAAATGCACATGGCTAAATGAATCAGGATCAAAAGACACACACACACACACACACACACACGCACGCCAAACTCGGTTACCATATTTACTGGGGAAAGTTGCGTAAAGTACAAAAAGCATTTCCCTCTCGACGGTGTTCCTCTGCGTTGCCATGGCAGCGTCGGGGGGGGGGCGGGGGGGAGGTACCACAGGTTGTGTATGCAGCCCTTGTGTTCACAAGTGGTCTCCGGAAGACTCCGTGGGAAAGTAGAATGAGGGTGGCGGGGGGGGGGGGGGGGGGGCGAAGTGCTGGCATCGGCGGTTGGTTGAACCCGCCGCCACGGCAACAAGGTGTCTGGGGAGTCCTTTGGAATCCAAATGTAACCGACATCTGTGTAATGGGGCGGTGAACCCGCTTCTCATGAAAAAAGATTGACAGGGTAGTATGTCCTGACTCCTATATGATCGTCAGCATAGTTCTCAATGCCTTTTAGTCTCTGTTACTAAAATAAGAGGTTGGTCGAGAACGAAACAGGAGTTAAATCCTATGTCAGCGGCCAGCGGCGTTTTAGTGCAGCATAGCAAAGTCTGTGTGTGCCGTAACCATGGGGATAACACACATATAACACCCCTTCCGAGAGCTCTCAGCCCAAAACACATTTTTTATATCTCTCTCCCTCTCTCCCCCTCTCTTTTTCTCTCCCTCTCCCCCTCTTTTGCTCTCCCCCTCTCTTCTCCCCCTCCCTCCCTCTCTCCTCCCCCTCTCTTCTCCCCCTCCCTCCCTCTCCTCCCCCTCTCTTCCTCTCCTTCCCCCTCTCTCCTCCCTCTCTCTTGAACTCTCTCTTTCTCTCTCCCTCTCCCCCTCTCCTCCTCCCCCTCTCTCTCCCTCTTCCTCCTCCTCCTCTCTCTCCTCCTCTCCCTCCCCTCCCCCCCTCTCTCTCCCCCTCTCCCTCTCTCACAGTCTGCCTACGACGCCCCGACCACGCCCAAGTTCGCCAAGGACCACCGGGACCTCTTCTTCCCCGGGGCCCTGTCCTCGCCGCTCCCCCTGGGCCACGGGGCGTCCTACCACCCCCTGGGTGTCCAGGAGCTCCAGGCCAGGGCTCTGTACGAGCCCCCGGGCAAGGTGGCCCGGCCCCTGGCCCCGGGCTACCAGGACCAGCCTCTGCCCCGGAGGCCCCCCACCCACCAGGCGACGGCAGCAGCCATGGCCTTCCTGCCCCACACAGGTACCCCCTAAAAGGCCTTCCTGCCCCACACAGGTACCCCCTAAAAGGCCTTCCTTCCCCCTCACAGGTACCCCCAAAGGCCTTCCTGCCTCACACAGGTACCCCCCAAAGGCCTTCCTGCCCCTCAAAGGTACCCCCTAAAGGCCGGTCAGAGTCGAGAGGGGACCACTAACTAGGAGAACATTACTAGTTAGTTTATACATAACATGTGGTGTGGGGATCGTTAACCAGTAGAACTATACTGTAGTTACTTTATATACAACATGTGTTGAAGTGATTGTCAACTAGTCGAACTGTACTAGTTAGTTTGTATACAACATGTGTTGAAGTTATCGTTAACTAAACTAGAACTACACTGTAGTTAGTTTATAGATGATATTTAGTATAGTGAAAGTTAACTAGTAAGAGAACTATACTGGAGTTTGTTTATATATAACATGGGTTGAAGTGATCGCTAACCAGTAGAACTATACTGTAGTTAGTTTATATATAACATGTGGTTTAGCAATCGTTTACTGAAGTAGAACCATACTATAGTTAGTCTATAATACCCTTGGGGGAGTGATCCTTTACTAGTTGCATAACTATACTATAGTTAGTTGATATAAGCTGTGGTGTAGTGATCCTTAACTAGTAGTAAAACTATACTATAGTTAGTCTATAATAGCCGTGGGGGAGTGAACCATTAACTAATAGCATAAGTGTACTATAGTTAGTTTATTTAAGCTGTGGCGTAAAACAGCCGTCCATTTAGTGTCAATAAGAAGATGAGGCGATGACCTGGGAGACCTCATGCAGGTGTCTGGGTGACCCACAGAGGGGCGCACGTCTGATGCCTTAGTTTCCCCCCCAGCCAGTCACATAACCCGGTCACATAACCCATTTGTTCCTACAAGGTTATGGGTTTTTTCCATCTTGTGCTGCTGCGGTCGGTTTCCCCTTCTGTGGCCACGAGCTCGTTAGAAGAATCCCCATCTCGTAGTCTTCTGCTCCGTCCGTCGATCCGGCCGTCTGTCCCTCCCTCTCCCCGGCCCGTCGTCGTTGGGTCCGTGGTTAACGTGAGACCTGTTGACGAGCCGTCGTTCATCACACTTTTCTATTTCCTTTTTCCTCACCGGAGGCTTTTAACAGCCGCCAGAGGAAAGCGCCGCGCTCCCGTTGAATAAATCACATGAAGCCTCCGCCGTCAGCCCAGAAAACACCCCGAGTGCATAATGGATGATATCTCCTGGTCACGTTGTAGCAGAGAAACCCCCACGCTGGCTGCTTCTAGTGTTTTCCTTCTTATTTCAAGGGTTTGGGGGGGGGGGGGGGGGGGGAACGAGAAACTCCACCGCGTTCAAGGGAACTGCTTGGCGTCTGGTTTGTGTTTTTTTTTATTGCTTGATGAGGTCCTTCAATTGTTGAGGGATGGCGATCGATTGTGTGTGTGTGTGTGTGTGTGTGTGCGTGTGCGTGTGCGTGTGCGCGTGCGTGCGTGCGCGCGCGCGCTTACACTCGCCGCGCACATGTGTACACACACGCGCGCGCGACGAGGCGACGCGATGTACTTTGACAGTTTCCTAGGCAACCAAAATGGAGGGAGAGTCTGGCTCTGGAGGAAATACCATCATTAGGATAATCCAAATGATTCATTCAATCTCCACGTCGGTTCGCCACGGCGCAGTTCCCCTGATTGTGTGTTTTTGAAGAGAACAACATTAGCGCCCGCTGGGGACAACTGGACGGCTTCAGTGTTTGATTCCTGGGTTGTTTGGGGACCAGAGGGTTGTGTTTACCGACCAGGTTTATGTGTGTTTTATCAGGGAATCACATCCGATGAGGAATACCCTTGTAGGTTTCCATTTATATCCATGCAAATATTTCCATATCAATCTTTATTTTAATAATCTTTCCATTTCTCCACATCTATGTTTGATCTACTCGTTCTTCTGATATATTTTATGTATATAATATTTATTCCCCTCTTACGATTCCACTCCAATGAAGTTGTGCTGCAGTTACAGTTTCCCACCAAGAGAGGGTACTAGTTGTGTATTTTGTATTCGTGACCACGGCTTTTCGACCTTTTAAATGGCAGAGGGTGAAGTCATACTTAACCCCACTAACTCGTGGGGACTTCTGTCAGCTCGTGGACCGTGTAACGCCCAGGATGGCTGAGACTGTCTCCCGAATAGTCCCCCTCATCCAGTCCCTACTCATTTACATTTGCATTAAGGGAATTTAGCAGACGCTTTTATCCAAAGCGATTTACAAATATTACATTTGTCAGAAGAAAGAGAAACAACATTAAATCGCTGTCGGAACAGTAAGGATGTTCATAGAACCAAGCGCCAAGCACCAAAAATCTTTAGGTTAACCCATAACCCATTCCCCGTACACAACGATATAGGATAAGACGCTACACAATGCTGAGTACTATTTTTCACTGACAGAACGCACAACATACAATAAGTGTGTACATTAAGTGCCAGGACGTACAACACACAATAAGCGTGTAGGAGGGTTACGGGGGGGACTCAAGTGGGTCTTGAATCTCTTGCGGAAGCTGCTGACGTCGGCAGCGAGCTCGTCCCTCCACTGAACTTCCAGAACAGAGAAGAGTTGTGACCTTGATGAGCCCCCCCCCCCCCCCAGGGCACCCACCCAGAGCAGCTCCACCAGAGGTGTGTGGCTGAGCGTCCCCCTGCCCCAGCCTACCGCTCACCTCCATGCCGTTGTGTCCCCAGAAGAGGGCCGCGAGCCTTCCGAGGGCCCGTCGTACCGGCTCCAGGAGAGCCACCTGTGCCAGCGGATGAAGATGGCCACCGTGTCCCCGGGCCTGGACCCCGTCACGGGCTGGTTCCACGAGGAGCCCGCCCCCACCTGTAGCAGCACCACGGCCACCGGCACAGGTCAGACACGCGCACGCAAACACACACACACGCACACAGACACATGCATACACGCACACAAACACACGCATACACACACACACACGCACAGAGAGAGAGAGCTATACACACAGACAGACCTATAGACACACACAGACACATAAACACACATAGACACACACACACACACACACACACACACACACACACACACACACACACACACACACACACACACAGATATACACACATAGACAGACACACACAGACAGACAGATAGACAGAAACACACACAGAAACAGACAGACACAGATACATGGACAGACACATAGAAACACATACACACACAGAGGTCAGCTCTTTGCGGTGTTTGTCAGTAGCTGCGTTCCAGGAGGAAGTCTGTATATTCAGCGCCCCCTGCAGTTCAGGAAGTGGAGGGAGCTAGGGGGGGGGGGGTTCGCTACAGGTCTAGTACTGTCAATCGTTTCCTGAGGTGAATGGAAATTAATTGGTTTCACACGGTCTCGATCACAAATACACACACGCACCCACACTCACACGAGAGCGCCCCCACACACACACACACACTGTGA
>NC_079422.1:24480685-24518185 GCF_026213295.1 Gadus chalcogrammus
ATTTTTGTAGAAAGGAAAAGTAATAAAACATAAGACGTCTGTGAAGTGGAACCGGTCTTGAATTGTAACGTGTTGTGGAAATAAAAAAACAACTTTAAAAGTGGTACCGCATGTTTGCATTGGCTTATTTCACATATGGTGGATATTAGGCAGATGAGTCTGTTTAAAAGGAGTTTATAAATGCAGGTGTTTGAACTTTACAGACCTGAAACATGAAGGGGCTGTGTGTACGGTGTGGGGGATTACTACTTCAACAATAGTACATTGAAATGGCATTCAAGACTGGTCGAGGTGGTTAAAGGGATGATGTCAAGCCACACAGGTGTAAGGTGGATTAGCCATTACAAGTAGTTTGAAAATCGGCCTTTTCCTGTGTTTTAGTGACAAGTGGGCGTGTCCCCCTAGATGTGTGATGGATAGACCAGTCTATCGGACTACCCAGTGGACCGTAGCAAACATTGATACAGTACAGTCTATCCATCATACATCGAGGTGGACACTCCTACTTCTGATCCCACTTAAACACGGGTAAAGGCTGATTTGTCAGGGCTAATCACACTCACACCTGGTGGCGTAATATCCCCCCTTTAAAGATAGTGTTCAGCATAAACAAAATGAGAAGGAAGCAGGAAAAAAATACATCCATCGCAAATCCTGTCCAAAACATTCAGAGCGTTTCTCAGTGCAAAACTACAACTAGGATGCAAGTGTGTTCAGTTTAAAGCAACCATGACCGCCGCTTAACCACAGGGTCAAAACAAACACCGACAGTGCCTCTCCTCCTGTCATCGTCCTGCGCGGGGGCCCGCCCCCTGGGGGCCCCTCTGAAGGGGCCCCTCTGACAGGGCCCGTTCTGGAAGCCCGCCGTGTGACCAAAGGAAACCACCGCTGGGTTTGTTTGCGTTTCGCCTTTGTTGATCTAATGAGGACCACACTGGAGTCGTCGTCGGCCCAGCATGCATTAAAGACCCCCGTGTTATTGTGGCCCCCAGCCCTGGGAGCGGACAGGGGGGGGGGGGGGGGGGGCGGGGGAGGTGTGAAAGGCCTCACCTGCTGGGGTTTACCCACCGGGCCCCATAAAGGGCCCCTGCACCGCTGTGCCACGTCCCAGGGAGCGTTAAACGGCCCTCAATCCGGGGAGGGGATGTGGCGGGGACAAACTGCCCCCCCCCCCCCCCGCCCCCCCGCCTCGGTGGATATGAGCTGTTAATGGCCGCAGTAAAGGCCAGCGTGGTCGGGGGGGGGGGGGGGTTCTGTGAGTAGTGTTAATAGTCTGCCGGGACTTGTTTTATTCAGCTCAAGTTAACTGCCCCCTTCTGCCCACTTACTCTGTTCAACCCGTCTTTGCTCTCGCCGTGTGTGTGTGTGTGTGTGTGTGTGTGTGTGTGTGTGTGTGTGTGTGTGTGTGTGTGTGTGTGTGTGTGTGTTGAGCTGGTCAACACACTCATCTCCATACGCACGTGAAGGCACGTGAAGATGTGTGCACAGGATGTCCGTGGTGCACGATGATTAGATCATTCTCCGACTTGTTGCAGTCAGTCACTTAGTAATTCTTAACCATTGCTTGAATTCATTTGAGGTATGTGACGTTTAAAATGTGACACATTGTTAAAAACAAAATTGGGAACATTTATAAAGTTGGGAAACTAGTCCAGAACAGAGGTACCATTATATTGAGTTAAGCTGAGAAAAAAATCTACTTAATTTTTTGTAATAATGCATATTCTGTACAACGTCTCTATTTCCTTTTAATGTATGCGTGCATGCTGTAATCACAAGTGAACGCATGCACGCCTCCGGCCTGTATCTGTTTGAGTGTAAAACCCTTCACCCAGCTTCTGTGAAACAGTCCCGCCCCACCGTGGCTTAATAAATCATGGTCCGTCTGACGCCGGCGTATCTCATCCTAAACAGCGCGCTCGTTACCAGGGCTACGCTGTCAGCAGAGTCACCTCAGCGTAAAGTATAATGAAACCGTTTGCAGCCCATCAATAACAGAGTCTCCCACTCTGGGGAAGCCATTTTAGAGCGGGGGACGAAACCGATCCTCATTGTCTGGAGTGGACAGCCCTCCCCTCTCCCACCTCCCAACTAGAAGGATGGGAGTGGGGGGGGGGGGAGGGGAGGGCGGGGGGGGAAGCTCACTTAGTCCCCATGTCTCCCTGGACACTCATGTCCGACCCCCCCCCCCCTAGTTAAAAACTGTTCAGCACTCCACAATGGGCCCTTTTAGTCGCTTTAATTGCCGTGGTAATGGCCCGGATAAGAGCAACACCTAAAAAGGAAAAAAAAACAGCAGCCACTCAAACATCTGCAACGGCCGCCTCCGACGAGCTTAAGTACATACTTTACTACGCCCTGGGCGGCAATGGTGTCCTCAGAATGAATTGCTTGTTACATTGCTCAGGGCGTGAAGATAGTACACATATATATATAAATATATATGCATTATATATATGTGTATATACACGGAGCACGTGAACATGGCGGCACGCTTGGCCCTGCGGTACCTAGTTCAGGTGTCAGAAGGCGGCCGACGGGGCCACATGACGGGGCTTTGGCACGCGCGTGTGAAGTAGGAGGGCGGGGACGGGCGGCAGCTGACGGAGGCACGGCCTCCGACGGCCGTAGGAGGTGGAGGAGGAGGACGGAGCTGGAGGAGCCAAATGGAGAGGAACTGGGGGCGGGCCGGGGGCCATGCACCACAGCTCTCCGCCGGCGGTTTGATTCTAGTGCACTTTCAGATACAGTGTGTGGGGGGGGGGGGGTCGCAGCAGACAGCTGGGGGGTGTCAGTGTTTTAAGCGTTGTAGAAGTTACGCCGTGATAAAACTAGCTCTTTGGGGAACACACATATAAATGTATTGATGTTTAAATTCATGTTCAATCTCCTTTGCAGATTTCCAAACTGTGACGCCATGTATTCATTAAAACAGTTTGCTTGGGTCTCTTTATTCTTGTAGGCTGCTGTTTTACCCCTGTTGTGCTGATTCATATTTTCTTCAGTATTTATATTTATATATCTATATTTATTTTGATGTCCATCTGTTTTAGTTTCCGCATGATTCTCTAGAAATGCTAAGATTGAGACTTGGTCTATTACTACTGCACCTGCTAAACATTTTAGAGCCTGCTTATCACAAGAACTACCTAGAGGCTCAATAGCTTTCCCTGTGCGTTAAGTGGTTCAACAACACACACAAATCTCCACGTTTTCATTTGAAATGTGTCAAAAGGCTTTAAGCCACAAGGTTCAACTCAGTGCCGGCCAGAAAATACACAAATAGCAGATGGCACCCGACGCCGGCAATTATTCCAAAGGGACAGGGAAAAACGTCCATTGAAGACATTTCCAAAAACCAAATGATTATCAGCAAGACCTCCTTTAAGACCATCTGAGGCAGACTGTCCAATGAGACCAGACCACTATCTGCATCCATCTTGTGATTCATCTGTACAGAGAACACAAAACCTCAATATGTAGAACCATCATTGCCCCAGAAATATCCCTATCCGAACTTGAATCACAATCACGATTTATCAGCAGGTTTTATGGCAATCGTCGTTTAAAAAGAGCTCAATAAACTGGCACTGAACCCTGGAATACACCAGAGGTAGTATTGAGTTTTGGGGATGTCTTGCTCTGAGTAAGTGACTCTCACCTTTCTTCTTTGGATAAAAGCTTTTAACTGACTTAATGAATTGTGAATCTAGGAAGTGTGCCATCCCTTCCGTCTTAACAAATAAAGAAAGAACTTAGTAATTATTCGGCAGGGTTACGCTCCGAAACACCCGAGCTTATCGGGATTCTTAATGAGGAATATGGATACCAATGGCTTGGAGATGTATCAAAATCTCCAACCAATAATAATACAAACCTATGGACACGTCAGGACGAAACAGTCAATGTCAAAAGGCATAAGATAAGAGCGATAGGATTATGGAATCTGCCTTCTGGGAAACTGCAAAGACAAACTGTGTGTGAAGCTCATTTGGTTAATGGATGTCTGAAACAAAAACATGACGAAAGAAAGAAAGCATGAAAATGGTGTGACTTTGAATACTGAGAAACCTTGTGCAACTCACAATGAATACTCCAGGTAAAATAAATCGATATATTATGTATTTTTAATCAAACCCCAAAAGATACATGATACAAGATTATTATGAATGCATGATGATTGTATAATTGTGCAGATTTCAGATTTCAAACATTAATATGTGCATTTCGTTTTCCACCATTTCTGCTGCCATTTGACCTAAACAACTTACAAATGACCTAAACAATTATGCAGATCTATGCCAGTCTCAACCACCACTTACCCTCATTGGCCTCCACATTGAGACTCAATGCAAGGCGTGGCTTTCTCATCGTAACGATGGATGGCTGAGACATTGTGGAAGGAATCATGTGACTAGTGGTCGTAAGTACAACACTCAACCCACAAGTATTGTTCAGTTGAACCGTCATATCTGCGTAACAAAAAGGCACACCTTCATCGAAAAAGGAAAAAACGTGAGCAAAATCCAAAGCCAGGTTAAATGCAACCAGAGAAAACAAGGCATACTTTGGCCATCTAGTACTAGTACTGAGTGAGACACACCATAATACTTTAGATTAACAAGCAGTCGCCAGGCCTTTGCGATGACCTATTTTAAAACCCAAACATGTTAAAAGTAACAAAAACAAACAAGACTTCGTCTTCACTGGAAGACTGGAACCAGCGGTCCATGATATCAAAAGGAACACTGTATTGTTTGCATAGAAGTCCGACTTGTCATTCTTTCCGACCTCTCAGTAGAAACAGCCTTTCAGGGACGGCTGGACATGCTCGCAGAAATCCTGGAGCGGTGATTCAAAGAAGAGAAGAAAGAAAGAAGAACCAACACTTCTACGAGTTCGACCCCAAAATCAGAACCAAAGAGAGTGTCCCCATCGAGGGTCCCGTCGATCAGTTCAGAGGCACTCCAAACCCCGGGCCCCTGGCCCCCATACCCACCCCCCCACCATCCAGGGGTCCACCCCAACCCCAAAAGAGGCGACCATCAGGACGAACAAGGCTCAGTTAGCTCCACCTCCGCACACTTCCAACCAAAAAAAAAAGAAAAAAAATACCTCGCCCGACCACCGGGGGGCGCTCAGTCGTCGCTGGAGTACTCGGAGTGCTCCATGGGCGCGTCCGCCCAGGACGCCCGCTTGATGTGCTGCTGCCAGCCGCGGGCCTGGGCCATCACGGCCCGGGGCAGGGGCAGCACGCAGGCCGCCAGCCCCGACACGCGCCCCTCGAACGGCGTGCCGTCCTCCCATTGGTCCAGGTCGGCGTCGTACACGTGCACGTACCTCATGCGGTTGCCCTTGTTGTGCGAGCGGCCCCCCAGGACGTAGATGCGGGCGTCCAGCACGGCCAGCCCGGGCTCCCCGTGGCCCGCCGGCAGCGGGCTCACCAGGGACCAGGAGTCGGCCTGCGGGTCGAAGCACGCCACCTGGTGGCCGCACGCGCACACAGCGAGGGAGGAGACAAAGAGAGGGCTGGTTCAGTGGGAGATCGTGATAATAAAACGCTTTTTGTCGTTACTGTCAGACTCAAATCTGTTAACTAATGTCGTGACTTCATCTGAAGATAAATAACAAAACCTACATCTGAAGATAAATAAAACCATTATTATTTCAGAGTTAAAACTGATCGATAAATGGCTGTAACTGTAATCTAAAAGCAGAGATAAAACAGTAAAAAACACTGACGACCGACAGATCAATAAACAACCCCCGTCACATCAGTGTAGGGCTGCTCGATTATGGGAAAAATCATAATCAAGATTATTTTGGTCAATATTGTAATCACGGTTGTTTTTGAGTTTGAAAACATGATGCATTTATTCAGCATGTCTCTCTCAAAAAAACACTTTTGTAACTGAGAACTTTGAAATTTCGCCTTAGAAAAATACAAAAAATGGTAAAAAAAAATGTTGAAATCTAAAATAATGTACAGATATGTATCCAGCTGGACTGCACTTTATGCAAAACATTTAGTAAAAAAAACAAAAAAGAAAATGAGATGATATTAGTTTTGTGATCGTTCGACGCTAAAGTCGCCCAGCCCCACGTCAGCGTGTCTGGTACCTTGAGGACGTCGCGGCGGTAGCTGTGCTCGTCGTTGCTCCCTCCGATCACGTAGAGGCGGCCGCCGCGGGCTGCCACGCCGTGCCACGCCCGCTCCACCGGCCCCTCGGCGCAGGCCGCCCATTGGTCGGTGGCCGGGTCGAAGCAGTACGTCTCCCGCAGGTAGGCCAGCCCCCGCCGGCCGCACGTCACGTAGATCCGTCCGTCCAGCACCGCGCCCGCGTGCGCGTACACCTGAGGACCAGAGGGGGCGCCGGGTGGGTGCTGGGTGGGTGGCAGAGGGGGACTAGGGCTGGGGGGGTTACCGCGAGCAGGTCACTGTGTCAGGGTTCCCACGGACCTTCACCACACCACCCCACAGAACTTAAGGGCTGATGACGGCCCCACGCTCACGCTTCAACCACGTCGTGAACCTTCATGGTTCTGCGTGGGGTTTTAGCAAGCGGACCAATCACAGCCCTCGCTGCTGCGTCACCCCCGACGGAAAGGTTAACATTTTTGGGAGGCGCACGTCAGGCCCTCCTGACGTGCAAGGAGCAAGGAGGGTCCGTAAGGAGGGTCCGTAAGGACGTAAGGGGTCCGTAACCCTAATGCGTTTCGGGAACATGGGACCATAATCAGCCCTTTGGTGTCAACTGTGGGCGAAGGTTTGACCCGTTTTGACCCTGGGGTCAATGTTTGACCCTGGGGACCCCATAATAATAGAATCTCATGAGAGTGGGGCTCCCATCAAGGAGGGAGGGAGATAAGTATCTTATCACTACAGTCCCTGCTAGCATTGAATCAGGCGGAGGTGGGGTGCTGTGCACTAGCGCATCATGACAGAGTTTATAGCGCCGCCCTGTGGCTCGTTCGAGTACATGCGAGCAACTGAACCAAAAAAACGTTTTGCTTTGTTTTAAACATGGGCTTATATGATCGTCCCCATAGCCATTTATGACCAGTAATTAACTTTATCATGACACTTAAGTAAGACCCTGATTTTGAGTAAACCAGAGTAAAATCCTATTTCTTGTCCCCTCAGAACACTATGCGTTCTTCTCGTTTGTTGACATCGGAGTGGCCTTTGCGAGATACTTCCACGTCGCGCCCAAGCGGGGCCGTGGGGGTGTGTGTGGACATGTGGAGCTCTGTCTGGGAAGCGGTGGACTGCGGAGTCCGAGAGAAAGTCGAGCTTCCCAGACACTTATAGTACATCCCAACGGTGTTGGGATGTGTGGAGCTCGTTCCGGGAAGACATTGATTTTTAAGGTGGCGTCCGAGACAGTGTTAGGCTTCCCGTACATCTATCGTGTAACTCGTTTAACTTGTTTATGGAATGCAGAGTGTGGATGCACACACAACATCGCTCATACACAACGACGGTACTAAAAACAGCATCACAAAATCTGCATTGGTCGTAACCACGGCCGTAACCACGGTCGTAACCCTCAATCCGAAACAATATTTTTTAAACCCATCGTGTATAAACTCCAGCTGAAACAGTGAGAACAACGACACTTTAATAGGTGACATATTATACCACCAGGTGGGAGTGTGATTGGCAGCACAAGTGGGCGTGTCCACCCCCCCCCCCCCCCCCCCCCCCCCCAGTACCTCTCTCTTGAGCGGGGCGACGCACTCCCAGGTGTTGGTGTGGGGGTCGTAGCGCTCCACAGAGTCCAGCTCGTTGCGGTAGTCGCGGCCCCCGATGGCGTAGATGTGCTCCCCCAGGACGCACACGCTGTGGTCGGCCCTCTGCTGCAGCAGGGGCTGGATGGAGCACCAGCTGTTGTGTCGGGGGTCGTACCTGGAGGACGCACACAACGCACACGAGTCGACGCACGACAACAACAACAACCGCCAAAAGGCACGAGCTTCAGAAGCGGCGACTCCACGATTGCTGAGATTTAATCAAGACGTAAGCGGATTTGTGAGGGACGATTACAGCCGGGATCGAATTAAGTGTGAGCTAACCTAAGAAGGCACACAGTGAGATTGCTGTGTGCGCTGTAAATAGACGGACCGAAGCGTATGCCGCGGAACACGATCCGCTCTCGTAACATCATCACGCATCGCACGCGATTAAAGCCACCGGCAAATCGCCGTTTGAAACGGAGTCTGTTTCTCTCCTTCACCACCACACCAAGTTGTTCCTCAATGCATAAAGACCTGGCCTCCAGCAGGATTCAAACACACTAAACACCTCCAGCAGCTGACCTCCCAGTAGGATTCAACACACACCCAGACACACTATACACACCCAGAGGCTGACCCCCAGTATGATTCAAACACACCCAGACACACTCAACTCTGCACTGCACTGGGAAGGAGATGCTTTTAATCTCATTGTAACGTGTATAGTGGCTATAAAAGGCATTCATTCATTCATTCATTCATTCATTCATTCATTCATTCATTCATTCATTCATTCATCCATTCATTCATAAACACATCCAGACGCTGACCTCCAGCAGCGGGTCTCGGCGCGGAAGCCGCTGGTGTTCTTGTCTCCGCCCACCAGGTAAACAAAGTTGTTGAGCACGGCCACGCCCTGGTTGGACATGTGGGGGGCTTGCGCGGCGCCCAGCGTCCGCCACTCGCCCCAGCTGGGGTGGAACACCTGGAAGAGCCCCTCGGTGTCCGAGGTGGCGCCCGAGTTGGCGTACATGCCGCCGAAGCCCAGGACGCAGCGGGCGTTGGAGCGCGGCTGCGTGCGCGGGCCCTGCAGCACGGGCTGCAGCACCTCCTGCTCGTGGTAGCGCAGCGCCGCCGCCACCGACTCCTTCAGCGGGCACGCGTCCAGTCGGCCGTACAGACGCTGCAGCACCGGCCGCTCCATCAGGCAGAAGCGCACCGCCTCCAGCATCTTCAGGTTGTCCTGGAGACGGAGGGAGGAGAGGGGAGGGGAGAGGGGGGGTGAGGGACGGTGGGAAGCTTCCTCCGCATGAGGAAGGGAATTGATAAAAAGGGGGAAAAGGGGAAAGCACCTGGCACCACTTTGTTATGTATGCGGCCATGGTTATATATATATATTCACTGATACATGGCTGAGTTTGGAGCGGGAAAACCCCAGCAGCATTCCTAAGGAATGTTTAGTTCCTGATCATTTCAATCATTAAATAGAAGCCACAGACGCTTTTATCAAGGGCCACTTACAATACAAAAGTATAGGTTGTTTCTCAGAAGAAAGAGAAACAACATATCGCTTTCAGTACGGTAAGGATGTTCATAGAACCAAGTGCCAAGCAAGCACTAACAATCACTAGGTTAACCCATTACCCGTATACGACAAAGAAAGCTTGAATACACTGCAAAAACTCAAAATCTAGACAGTGCATCTTGAATATTTTGTTAAGTGAAACTGTCTTGAAAACATCTTGCTTTGAGTCATATCTCGGGTTAAACAAGCTTTTTTGACATGTCATTAGGTTTTTAAGCTGCTTTTACATCACATCTTTTACATCACAATACTAGTAAAAATACTAGCTAAAAATGAGTTTTCCCAGCTAATTTCAAGATCACTCTTATCTTGTTAGGCTTCAATATAATGTCTTATTTCAAGAAATCTTACCAAGACAATTTCACTTGTTCCATTGGCAGATATTTTTGCTTATTACAAAGCAAAAATATCTTGTATTAATATTTTTTTGCTTATTTTAGGAGTGGCCTCTTTTGCAGATGCAACACGATGCTAAGTGCTATTTTTAAGTGCACGGACGTACAACGTACAATAAGTGAGGGGTAAGGGGGGAGGCTATGCGGAGTCCAGGTGAACTCGGAACAACAGAGTCTCGACTCTCTTGCGGACGCTGGTGAGCGACTCTGCGGTACCATGTGAATACTCTGTGGTGGCTCAGAACCCAGAGGGGGCGGGGGGGGCAACAGGGGGACCCACCTGCAGGCACACCTGGTCCGTTTCCACCTGCTCGGGGCTGTAGTGGTAGTGCAGCGCCGCCTCGTACACCTCGTTCTCGCTGAGCACCTCCAGCTCCTCGCTGCTCAGGACCCGCAGCACCTTGTCGGGGGGCAGCTGGCGGTACGCCGCGGTGCGGGACAGCGTCTGGATGTTCTGCAGGATGTACGCGTGGATCTTGGTCTCCAGCTGCTGCAGGCCAAACATGTCCGCCAGCTTGTGGACCTCCAGGATGTTGCTCTCGTCCAACCAGGAGAAGAGGAAGTCGCAGCAGAAGCTGATCACCTCCCCGATCTGAGGAAAAGAGGGTTAGATACACGGGTGTCAGTCTGTTAGGTTGAAGATCAACTGCCTCCGCTGGACGCCTGGTACCGCAATCGCTAAGAGCAAGCAAAGGTCGTTCATCACAGTCACAGCTCTTCTCTGTTTTGGCAAGGCAGTGGTGGAACGAGCTCCTTACCGACGTAAGGACCCAAAGTCACTCACAAACTTCCGCAAAAGACTCAAGACTCACTTGTTCAGAGCTTCCCCTTTTCCCCTCACGTCCTTGCACTTAAAAATAGTACTTAGCTTTGTGTAGCATCTTATCCTAGCTGTCTTTGTTGTATACGGGGAATGGGTTAACCTAGCGATTGTAAATGTTTGGCACTTGGTTCTTTGAACATCCTTACTGTACCGACAGCGATATATTATTGTAATTTCGCTTTGGATAAATGCGTCTGCTAAATGCCCTGAATGTAAATGTGAGTCGAGCTTTTGATTATAGGGCTTAATCGAACAAAGGGCACTACTCATCGATGACGTTCATATGGAAAGAACGGCCTGCTAGAGTTCCTTTATGGATCTCCATTTGTATGATGCGTTTGAATGTTTACCTGGACCAGAGTGGCAGCGATTAGCACCTCCTGCACATTGTCCAGGTCTAGCTCGATCTCCGAGGTGTAGATGAAGTCCAGCAGCTTCGACAAGGCCGTGTAGGTAACACCGTGCACGGCTATCTCCGTCTGCTGAGCCTCGCGCAGACCCCCGGCAAACATACCCCTAGGATGAAATAACTCCCCGTCAGACGTCACAGAGCCGCTCAATCAAAACTAAAAATCTACAACCCTAACAGCCCAAACAAACCTTGACAAGGGCCTGCCTTACCTAAAGTAGTCGCAGGCGGCGGCCAGGAGGATGCGATGGGCTTTGATGGGTCGACCCTCCGCCAGGAGCACCACGTCGAACAGGATGCCGCTCTGTCTCAGGTCGTGGAGGCCGCTCATCACGGTCCCATAGTGGGCAGAGCTTGCATAGGTTTGGCGGCTGGAGGGGCCCGCGACGTCGGCCCGTCCCGCCAGAGGACTCAGCTGGCGGGCCTCAGCCATGGCAGGACAGGAGCTTTCGTGGGCTCTCCTTAACCTTCTTCTGTTCAACTAAAAAGCACCGTTGTCGTCTGTATCACTGGCGACATTTTGGAAGCCCCTGCGACTACACATTGAGCGGGTTTGGGAAGGGACAGAAAAGCAGTAGATGTGAGTTTAACGACGTTACTTGTGCTCGTCAGCTGATGTTGACGCTACAGGACGACTAGTCAGAGTTGTTAAGTGGAAAGATCAAGTTCTGCACATGGTGTTAGAGTAACATTAGAAGAGATGTGTAGATATATATACGTATATTAATACATATATACATGTGTATAGTCGATGTGGTTAGTATTGAACCTTTAAAACAGCTAGCCTGTGCAGTAAAGCGACGTTACGTCGATGATTTAAAGGCTAAGTTACTAGCTAGTAAGAAGACAAAACAAGACGGTACATTTCCTAAATCGACATCACACATCATCCAACGAACCGTTTTTAATCGGGGCATGTTGTTGAAGGTCGATGTTGGCCTGAAAAAGGAACTAACGCCGACCGCTTCGTCGCAGGTACACGGTTTGACAAATCAAAACAACACTGTTTACTTCTGGCCTGTCACGTGGGATCACACGTCAAGTGTTAGAGGCCGTCGGTTAGCCCCGCCCCTTTCACAAGGGCCAATCGGGATTCAATTTTATTTTTATTTATTTTTTAACGTTTTATCGGATTTTAGTTGCATATAACCTACATAATTATCATTTGATATAATTTTTTAATATTGGCGAGCTGCCAAAAGACGGCTACATACATTATAAAAAATATTGCACATGATCGGAGGACCCTCTATCGGACAGCAGAGGGCGCTATTTCGACAGGTCTTGCTTCTGGCTACGTAGATAACGCACAGCTCGGCCATTGATGTCAACAAGGAGGTGATCTACTACGGTCGAGCGTTTATCTGCGCACCATGCACCCCATGCCCCCTGCTCCGGTGCGCACAGGCCTTTAGATTTTTTATGGAAATCCATTCTGTAATAATAATAATATGAAATAAAATATTGTTTTACATGCGCTGCACATCTGCCCCACACGCATTAAACAAAATAATACAGGGCCAAAATTACGCCCTTCAGTGCAAGATTACATTCCAATACAATCCTATCCAATAACAATACTTTGGCTGATAAGATGTTAACTAATGTTGACATTGGCAGTATTCTTCAATGATATGTCAAAGTGAAGTGTTACGTAATACTATAGGCCTACAGGATGTAGATATGTTTCTGAACCTAGACTCAATTGCTTTGAAATAGAAACGTAATACCTCTATATTCTCCTGGTCTTATTAAACACAATAACCATTTTGGATTGTTTTCACCCTAAATAAAAATATTTGATCATGGGTTTCGACATGTGTTTCTCAGTGATGGATAAAGGATGTCCTGTTAATCCAAAAAACATGGGTTGCTTTTCAAACAGAAATGCGTGTAGGATAGGCATGCATGCTCATACGCATAAATCAGCACACTAATACACTCATAATGCCTAAACATATCTCACAGAGCATTTTTGTCAAGAAATAGCCTTCACACCACAAACGTCATCATAAAGATATCTCACGGAGCATTTTGTCGCGAAATAACTTTCACACCAGGAACGTCATCATAAACATATCTCACAGAGCATTTTGTCGAGAAGTAACTTTCACACCACAAACGTCATAGTGAAGCTTTTTGACAACAGTGTATACGACGGAGTTTCACCCGATTGGTTTCCTCAGAGTACATTCACAGACGCAGTACATTAGTTTAGGGGTGGAAAGAGTTGTTCTGTTATAGCCGACAACAGGTGTGCTGCTATGTGTACTCAAGCATTCGGCCAGACAGATGAAAAAACAACGGGGGGTCTGGATACAACCGTGAAAGCTGTGCCAAGAAGAAATAAATAATAAAAGAGAGAAAGAAAGATTAAAATGCCTCCACACACTCAATATTCCCAGCGTGGCACTGCCATACTGCCATTCATAACCCGACCCTACGCCGGGAGCACAGCCCATGTCTGCTGAGATTCATCATTCCTGGAAATGGGAACCGATTTAACATCCGCTAGGTAAGGAATACGGTCCACGCTCAAGACCAATACATCACATTAGACCCGGGAAATAAAGTATATATTTTTGAAGCATTCATTTGCACACATTTGCTGTAATTCATTCATTTATTCCTTCTGCTGTTTGGTACATTTGGGTTCAGTTGTAGATTGTCCTGTCTATATATCAAATGTTAACTGTATGCGTCTCAGCCATGATTCATTGCCCTGTGTGACTGTCTCTTTACCAATAGAGAGTTCTGAGTCTAGCACTGGGAACACCATATGGAGGACTTTTATCTCCAACGTTTTTTATCTATATATCTAAGCACAGGAATAAAAAAAACGAATCAGAGAGCCAGGCCGAAGCAGACCAATTGCCAGATAGCTCTGTTTGGCTCGGCTAATGTTCCCATCATGCCTCCCAGCATGCTGTCCAGACATGACTAGAAGCTGGCAGAGCGGAGGACAATACGACTGATTAGTCTGGGACAGAGGACTCCGAAGGGGCCGTTCATTCTACCCACGTCGTCCCCACCCAGAACGGTTACCATGCCAACTACCTGCCAACTCTGATGTGGAACTGGAGGGATGCCTGGCTGCCGTGGTCGCCATGGCGCTGGTAAAAGGATGAAGTGACTGTACCGCTGATACTTCGCTCTGTTATCATGGTTCTTCGTTTCCTGCCAAGGACTGAAGCTTAGGATGTTTTTGTTTTTTTTCTGTTCTCAATGGTTTACACCCAATGCCGCTACATTCCCAGTCATAACCAGTGTACCAGTCTGTAATGGGAAATCACACTTTCACCAAACCAGCTGTTGTATAACAAGGGCCAAGTCGCCCCGGTGACTGCCACAGCGAGGTCCCGTTTATCCCGACAGATCTGTGATGCAGTGGCTGAGATATGATCCGTGCAATATATCGTTTTTTTGCTGTGATGGCAACGTGAACGTACGCAATCAATTTGCCTCTGCACCAAAAATCCTATAACATGACAAGCTGGCAGAATGCAGTTTGATGGAAACTAACCCGGCCTCAGATGGAGGTGTCTGGCTGATGCATAATTCACATGATAAACCGAGGGGGCATTGAGCTTGTCCTGCCCATTTACCTAGCGCGCCATATCCGTCAAGACAACAGACAACTCTCCTCAGTATCGCCGTCCTCGGGCGCATTCATCATTTCGTGGAGGTCCAACTATATATTGCGTGTGTGGTGTTGTGTGGTTGTGTGTGTGTGTGTGTGTGTGTGTGTGTGTGTGTGTGTGTGTGTGTGTGTGTGTGTGTGTGTGTGTGTGTGTGTGTGTGTGTGTGTGTGTGTGTGTGTGTGTGTGTGTGTGTGTGTGTGTCTGAGAGAGTTTTTGTGTGTGTGTGTGTGTGGTGTACCGTTTGGCTTTATGATTATTTTTTTCAACTATATATTGCTTGTGTGTGTGTGCCTGTGTGTGTGTGTGTGTGTGTGTGTGTGTGTGTGTGTGTGTGTGTGTGTGTGTGTGTGTGTGTGTGTGTGTGTGTGTGTGTGTGTGTGTGTGTGTGTGTGTGTGTGTGTGTGTGTGTGGCGCATAAACCGCATGCCTTTATGAATTATTTTCAATTGAAGGAAATCTTATTCAAATGGAAATGTGGATGTTCTCCAACCGCCAGCATCACTTTGCCAGTAATGAGGTGGAGCTGTTTTGACCGTTCTTTTCTTAGGATATGTCTTTCTATTCTGAGGTCACTGGTAAAGGGCAGAGTCCCCCCAGCAAAAGGCCAGGCCAAGCCTGTCTCTCCGGGGACCTTGAGAAGAGAGCTGCAGAGAAAAGGGCTCCATGTCTTTTAGCTGATCACCACTCCGCCGTTCCCCGGTACAACGTGCCACAAGCTCACATCACGCTCCGGGTAATTCAGTCGACGCCACAAATATAAAGCATCCAATTAAAATGCATGGAATTTCCAAAAGACGGCAGCTAGTGTTTCTCCCATCTACGTCTTGTATAGTTGTATCCACCGAGGGTGGAAGATAGTTCCCCGATGATGATCCTACTGGATGATTCATGGCGGTTTTATGCTGCTGGCCGCGTTGTTGGCCACCTGCTGAAGTGAAAATGCGGTTGGGTACACATGATTGATCGACTGCTGTTTAGTTCGTTTTTTTTTTGTCCACATAAAACATAAGAGCTACATTTCCTATTGGACGGTGTTACACACCACCCGGTGAGGATAGAAATCAAACCAGCAGGTTCAATATTCCTACTTCTACCCAGGCTCGGGGGGGAAGTACGCGGTGTAATTATTTGCTGTGTGTGTGTGCTGACTTTGCTGTAAATACTGAAATATGAGACACTGTGGCTTTCGCCTTTCTCCTGTGCCCATGCTTGCGCTATCTGATTTTCCTCTACATGTGTTATGTTCCCTGTCAAGGCTTGCCAGCCCATTTATTAATCCACATCTATCTCAATCTGTGATTTCACAAGTCTGAGATAAGAATACATGTGTGCCCGCCCGCTTACCCACCACACTCAACACTTGCCGAGCAGGGTGGCTGGAGTGTTCATCCAGACGCTTACCAGAGGAGAAGAACCTCCTACTGGTTCTACTAGTGCCTCCTCTATGATCTTTTTATAGCTGAGTAGCCTACCCCCTTCATGAGGGCAAAACATTTTAGGGAGAATAATAAATAAAATGAAGATGGATTATGTGTCTGCGTTCTTCTGTGTAAACATGAACATTAAACGTTTAGTGAGAAACATGGGCATGTGCTCCATGCAACTGCTGGGAAATTTCTTAACACAAAAGAAGGACGCCAGGGGAGGGTCAGAGCATGTAGAGGTGAATAATGCCGCTTTTCCACTGCATGGTACCACCTCGACACGACTCGACTCGACTCGACTCCCGCCGCGAAAACATGGTATCTGGTACCTGAAGTGGCTGCTTTTTCTAGTACCGCCTCGCTCTAGGTTCCAAGCGGCTGAGCCGATGCTAAAAGGTGACGTCGGCAGACGGCCGGCCACTGATTGGCCAGAGAGTGTGACGAAGTCACGAGAGCGACATGGCAACCATGCTGGTAACAGCCATAGCAGCGCCGCAGCCAACATATTCCACTTCTTCAACTTCTTCAACATGCCTGCTAATAATAGTAATGTTATCGATGTCCTCCATTGTTGTTATGTGGGTTCTGTCCATGTGTGGGTTGCGTAGGTGTTGTTTGCGTCGCGTACAAAAATACGTCACGGCCCTTTCGCGCAGCCGACCCCGCCCACGTCCAGGAGGTACTATTTGCGGTGGAAAACGACCCGTGCTGCTGCCGTGTCGAGTCGTGTCGAGTCGTGTCGAGTCGTGTCGAGTCGAGTCGAGTCGAGCTACCTGTGCGGTGGAAAAGCGGCATAACATTCAAATATATTCTGCCTGAAACGGACGACATTTTGGTGTTTCTGGATGCGCTTTCTTTTTCACAGATTCTCCTTGTTTTCAGATTCACATTTGAACCACTTATCCATTATCTCTATCGTCTAGCTCTCACAATTGAAATTGCTCAGTTGGAAAAAAAATCAATAGTTACATTTCTCTTTCTTTGGGGGGAAATTTTCAGAGGACCCCCTGCAGTACTCAAAAGTACCCCTAGGGGATCGCGGACCCCCGTTTGAGGACCACTGCTCTGGCAATGGAGCAGGGTGTCGTGCAGATGTGTGGGTCAGCAGTTTGTGCTGCAGCCGCCATACGACAACAAAGCGATTGATACCGGCTTTATGGGGACGGGGGAGGGGTCAATATCCCCCCCTCCCCTCCATCATACCTTGTTTGATTTCAGCAGTGATTACTTTGAAGTCATCGTGGAGAATGGAGGGTAAAAAAAGAGGCCAACGTTTAGTGCGTGGAAAAGATGTGACTACCTCCACCAGGCCCCCGTGGGACTGTCTGTACCTTAGTCTCTGCCGATGCATTAATATGAATTAATGCGCGGGGGGGGGGGGTCAGCGGGTGTAATGCACACTCGATTGATTGTACCTTTCACTCAAATTGCATTTTAATGAACTTCTTTCCCACGGCCGACTCTCTTTCTGTATCTCTCCATCTACCGCCTCCCTCACTTCCTCTATCTCTCTCTCTCTCCCTCCCTCTCCATCGTTCTCTGTCTCTCTTTCATCTTTTACGCTTTCAAATCAGTGTTTGTCCGGGTTGCTTTGATTCAATTACCGCCGCAGTCATTCAGGAAAAGGCCCACTATGTTCTGAGCTCCCAGGCTCCAGTGTGTATACGTTGGGCTTCTCATGTACCAAATGTTTACAAAGCCCCGTTTAATGACTTTAAATCAGGTTAGCACTAAGGCTGTGCTTCAAGAAGTGGAAGTTTGTTGTGTTTTGCTACAGAGAGCCAACCTCTGCAGTGAGATTGTCTCTCTCTAAGGTGCTGCCGGGCTATGAGGGAAGAATATTTTATTCCCCATGTGGCAATCCTTCCAATCGAATTTGCCTCTCAGATTGTACTGCTCAGGATTTATTCCTTCCTTTTCCTATTCAACCTGCTCTCTGCCTCCCTCTGTGTCTCTCTCTCTGTGTCTCTGTCTCTCTCTCTCTCTCTCTCTCTCGCTGTGTGTGTGTGTGTGTGTGTGTGTGTGTGTGTGTGTGTGTGTGTGTGTGTGTGTGTGTGTGTGTGTGTGTGTGTGTGTGTGTGTGTGTGTCTTTCTCTCTCTCTCTCTCTCTCTCTCTCTCCTCATCTCTCTCTCTCTCTCTCTCCTCTCTCTCTCTCTCTCTCTCTCCCCCCCTCTCTCTCCCCCCCTCTCTCTCGCTCTCTCGTTCCCTCAATCTCCGCCCCCTCTCTTCCGCTCCCCCTCTCTCTCTCTCTCTTTCTCCCTCTCTCTCTCTCTATCTCCCCCTCTATATCTCTAGCCCCCCCTCTCTCTCTCCACCCCTCAATCTCTCCCCCTCACTCTATCTCCCCCAAGCCCCCCTCCCTCCCTCCCTCCCTCTCTCCTCCTATCTTTCTCTGCCACCCCCCCCCCCCCTCTATCTCCCCCCACCCCCCCTCCCGCTCTCTCTCTCCCCCTCTCTCTATCTCCCCCCACCCCCCTCTCACTCTGTCCCCCCCCCCCTCTATCTCTCCCCCTCTCTCTCTGTCCCTGTCTCCTGAACAGCGCTCTGAGTGGGGGACCGTTGGGAGGAGCTTCCGGTTGTCAGATGGGATCGCTGTGACTGAGCGGGAGGTCCGTCATCTCTGGCCGTGATGCGACCTGCTGGCCTTTGGCCTGCTCCCCCCCGAGTCGAGAAGGAGCCTCGGGGCATTCGGGGGACCGCGTTGCGGTGATGGTGTCACCGTAACGCGTCACCTCGGGTTCACGGAGAATGAATACATAAACGGTACAGGCTCCGTAGACACGGAGCCGCGGCCGTCCACCTCCAGATACGACGCGGAGATAAACCTTCCTTTATCCAGGTGCGTTGCTCCGCCTCGGGACGGTGAAAGGAGCCACGGCGAGAGAAACACCTCGCCCCACCACCACATTCCTTAAGATAATATATTCTCCGAGTTCTGGATGCATGCTTGGCTTTTGTCTGCTCGTACATCAGAGTGTGTGTTTGCTCCACCGAAAGCCAAGGGGAGCGACGACGAGGTATTTCCAAATGGGAGTTATTGTCAAGTCGTATAAATCACAGGAAAGCAGAGCATGGCCCGCGGCCCTATGAACATTCCCTTCGCAATAAGTGTGAATTATAGATATGGCGGGGCGGGGCGAGGGAACAATTTAGTGTGTCTCAGGGAGTATTTTATTGATTTAGACGGCCGGTGACACATAAAACTAAAAGCTATTTTCTCACCAGATACACTTGCCTGTGTACAGTCTTATGTAATTCAAGCCCCCATCTCCCAACCCCAAATAAGGCCATCTGTGAGGAGAAGGGAGGTAGCGTTTATATGCACTTGTCTTTATAGGAATTACGGTACTGCTTCTGTGACTCACAACTGATACACTTTATCAAACAGCAGAGGCCTTCCAAGGCTCGGGGCTGATGTTTACAGGAGGTAGTGTTTATAATATCTGTCCTCCTGTCCACCTTATCGCCTGCGAGAAGCCAGGATCTCAGCTGCTGGGAAGCGCCTCATCTCCGTGTCACGCTTCCCAGCCGTCAGTGTCTGTTCCCTATCTCGACACTCTAAACTGCAAATGTTCTTTTTACTCCAACCTTGCAATCTTTAACAAAGGTGGTCCTAGTGGAACGCACGGATCAGTGCACACACGCCTGCGCGCGCGCACACCTGCGCACGTGCGCACGCAGAGCCCCGTCTGGAGTCGAGTCTGCGCACAATTAATGCGTCCACAACTCCGAAGGCCGCGAGCGACTCTGTCGAAGCGGCGAACCGCGTCACCAACCCCTGATTCAGAGCCCGGTTTCTGCAGAGAAACCGATATTGGTCATCAAAAGGGAGGACAAAACGCGCTGCATGAGTAATTGCCGTTGAACTGTGTGCGGTCGTCAGCGGCCTCACTCACAGTGATGGAAATTGATGTCACGGGATTATTTTTACTGCTGTGTTATTAGTGCTTATATTAGTCCCCGCGCCTCGGCTCTCTCTCTGCCTCACAGCTCCTCCGCTCCTCCCCTGCGATAACCTCCAGGGGGCCACGCGTTAGACGGTGTTTCCACGCAGTGTGTGCGTGTGCGTGTGCGTGTGCGTGTGCGTGTGTGTGTGTGTGTGCTTGTGTGTGTGTGTGTGTGTGTGTGTGTGTGTGCTTGTGTGTGTGTGTGTGTGTGTGTGTGTGTGTGTGTGTGTGTGCTTGCCAAGTTCATCAGATCGTCCCTCTGTTCTATCATTCAGACAAAGGAGTCGCAAAATGTGGAGACGCCTCCACACACAAATGCACACGCACACACACACACACACACACACAAACACACAACACACAACACTCATGCGCGCACACCGATTTGTACAATGCCAAACGCACACAGGCCCAACACTCACACGCACACGTTCAACACACAGGCACGCACACAAATGTAAACAACGCAAAGGCGAACAACACATGCATGCACAACATGTACAAATGTACAACACACCAACACACACACACACACACACACACACACACACACACACACACACACACACAAACACACACACTGCAACAGCAGGACTGTGTGGGGGACAGTGTGAAGTCAGAGTGTTGGAGCCGGTAACAAGCAGAAAATGTGCAACATAATAGTCTTTAAAATAGTTCCCTGTGTGAGTGTCTGTCGGAGGGGATCGTGCCTCACAACGCCGCTCAGCTGACGCATGTTGAAACAAACAGAACCACTGATGTCGGACCACATCTCTACTCAACCGCATAAAAGATAAGCAAAAACCACAATAACAACGACAAAGGCTACAGTAACAAAAGAGACATGCAGCAGTTTATGACCTTGCAACTTTCAATTTACATATACATTTAGGGCCTTCAGCAGACGCTTTTATCCAAAGCGATTTACAATAAGTACATTTGTCAGAAGAAAGAGAAACAATAGATCAAAGTCGGTACATTAAGGATGAGCACAGAACCAAGTGCCAAGCACTAACAATTGTTAGGTTCTTCCCCGTACACAACAAAGCTAGGATAAGATCCTACACGATGCTATGTAAAATAAATTGCCAGGATGTATGACATACAATAAGTGCGTACATTAAGTGCCAGGACTTACAACATACAATAAGTGCGTACATTAAGTCCCAGGATGTACAACATACAATAAGTGTGAACATTAAGTGCCAGGATGTACAACATACATCGGTACCTAATATGGTTGTGGGGGTGGGAAGCTATGTAGAGGCGAACTCATTTGTGGATGCTGGTGAGCCACTCTGCCTACAGTTCGAGAAACTGAGAGAGCCAAAGGACAAAGGTCACTGCTCGGACTGAAGCAATGACTGTACCAGCGGGAAGTTATTGGTGGTTCAATAAACGTGATCCATTGCTTCCACTTTTCAGGGTCGACAACAGTTTATGACGTACACTCTGATTATGCTTGATTATGCTTCACATCACGAGGGAGGACGAAACCATATTGATTGATTGATTGATTGATTGATTGTAATTTATGTCAAATATGCAAGAAAAACATGTGTCATCAATTGGCTTAGATTTTTTTTCATATACACTTGTTTAACCCCACATCTTTGTGTTGTTTTCATCTGAGGGACGGCACAGCACTTTGGCGACCTGTCAATCGACTGTCCATCATTATTTCATTTACAAATGTTATTTAACCTGATTAATAAGAGATTAATAAATCCTTATTAGGCATAAATGGTTTCATGATATTATGTCCAATGTATCAAGCTATCACATGCCGAAAACTCCACAAAATAAGTCTGCATTTGTACATTTGAAAATGACACAAACAACAAGACAAAACATCCATATAGTCATGAGAATGTTCCTGAGACACAGTTGGGCTGTCACTCATCCGACACCATGTGGCTGCTGCCCCGTGCTGAGAGTCGAGATGAAAAAAGGAACAGGGAGATGTGTAAAATGCGATTCAACACACAACGCACAAAACACAACTCACAACACACAACCCCAACAGCACTCAGACGCAGACCCCAGGACACGATTGGCATAACTGATTGTTGAAAGAATAAAATAAGAATTGTTTAACGTCCGTTTTGGTAGGACCAGTTCTTAAAGGAGGGGGTATCAGGTTTTAGGACTGGGCGCGTGTTCATCGCGCCCGCGCGTTCCCTGGCGCACCGGTGTCTCTGAGAATGACAGCCTGTTACATAACGCGCTCCAATCACATCCAGCTTCAATCACACCCCTGCTCGATCACATCCCGGCTGCTCGATCACATCCCGGCTAATCGATCACATCCCTGCTCGCGCTGAAGGGATCGGTGGTGCTTTAAGAGACAGAGTGGATAGATCCGCGAACGGGCTGGACCCCTCCTACCTCCCAGCGGGTTAAAACTCTGCCGTGTTCTCTTCCAGCCGATATTCCAAGTTAACTGAGAGCTGACATGTTGGTGAGTAGAAAATGACTCATATAAAAATCCTTTGTACTTTAATTTTTTCTTTTCCTCGTCTGTTAACAATGTTGTTGTTTATGTCTCTCATGATGGGTCATGGTTTTAATATGAAATCAGTGGAACTCTTTCTAGGTGTGCTGTTTGACATCTTAAATGTCTAATTGATAATGTAACAGGTGTTATTTAATAATGTAGAGGACAGGTGGGTATAAAGTATCGCCTCGTGGGATCCACCAGTGGATGAGCGTCTGATTCCCTGAGAGTCTCCCGCCGTATTCCGGACCTGGTCCCACCGTGGCTGTCCGGACTACATGGTCCACCTCATGAGCTGACCATTAACATGTGCTGGTCGAGTAGGGTCCGGGACCGGCTGTCACTCATGTGTCACACTGGTTTCGGACGTTAGATGATCGTCGCTGTTCTCCATACAGGACTCATGTTAAGAAACATAGTGTGTTTTAAGTGCGCAGTTGAGGATTTTGTGTATGCATCACTAAGTTGGTTTGTAGAAGATGTATAGATGTGGTGTGAAGTTTATTACATCATACACGATCTTTCACCGTTTGTTGCTCATTGTTTTATGCCTCATTTGAATAATTGCAGTATTATGTCAATTTAAACGTGATTCAAGGGTTGCAGCCTGACTTGGGTTTTGTTAGAGCCCACTTTAGTTGCATTTTGGTGAGCCAGTGATACTGGTTAAAGCGTTCATCTCTTAATGGGGACGTTTTACTCCAAAGGGACAATACTTCCCAGGCCCGTCCATACATAACCTGCCACAAGGCTTTTGAGGGGAACTGAAATTACACTGAAATTAGTTTTTTTCTATAGCTTGAAAATGTAGCCTCTCATAATAACAGTAAGAACATATGGTATTTTGGTATCTGTTATTACATTATCAATGCCGCATTTCAAGATAATGCATTTATATGGCACCAGATTCTAGTTCTGTGGCCATAGTACAATAGAACCAATTTAGGTAGTTGAGATTCGGTTAAAAAAACTGGTTGTTATTTTTGATTGATGACTTAGGATATATGGTTATGAATACACACACACACACACACACACACACACACACACACACACACACACACACACACACACACACACACACACACACACACACACACACACACACACACACACATATACACATACACACACACACAGACGCACACACACACACACACACACACACACACACACACACACACACACACACACACACAAACACACAAACACACACACACACACACACACACACACACACACACACACACACACACACACACACACAGAAGCATCTCTGAAATCTGGACACAATTCCCTTTCCCATGGCCTAGCATAAAGAATACAATTTCTACATTCACATTCATCTTTCAAATGATCAAGAACACGCTTATATGCTCAAATAAAAACAAATGGTTTCTTTTGGTTTTTATACAAAATAAGCAAGATTAGGCCCAATAAAACAAGAGGACCGCCATAACAACTACGTCTTCAAAACGCCCGGATATTAATACTAACTGCTATGGTGATCCAAACCCATCTAATCTCTCTGTAATGACACCGGAGCGAGGCTCTTCGCCGGTCTCCTAATGTGCCACCATCCCTGCATCATTCGCCGCTGCTCCCTCGCACAGCCACCAATCCTTCTCCTCCCTTTTTTATAACTTCTTTCCGTCAGGGCCTCATGATATGAGCCATGCCACAAGACAAACGATTCTCTCTCGCTGTACTTATTAGTGGTATTCTCTCTTGTACCACGCTCCAGTATTCCTGTTGACACAGCTGCATAGGGCATGAAAACATCTCGGCACGCTGGAAAAACACCCAAGAGCGGCGTGAATCTGAACTCCTTTGATGGCTCGTGATGTACGACACTCGATGCCAAAACGCTCGAATGATTATCCAGAAAAGTGTTTATTTTTTCGCATGCCTTGGCAGTTTTCTCCTGACCGCAATCTGTCCGCTTCATCGAATATCCCGGTTTTAGACATTATTCAACCTATTCATCGATTGACATTATGATGATTACTTCTACCTGTATCCCTCCCCCTCTTCCAGGCAGAGAGAGGAAGACGATGATGCAGAAAGATGATGCAGACCTGTGATCAATGCCAGTATCATTAACCACTGATAACTGCTGCCCACCCGTACAACACGAGCCAATCAGCACACAGCCTATGGAAGAAGCGTTCGATCAGTTCATCATGGAGTCTCACCCCAAAGCCAACTACAGCCTCATCCAACTAGCCTGGGACCAGGAGGAGTGTCCTTCCTCCAAGAGTGGCACCACCTTCCTCATCCTGGTCTACAGCACCATGATCGCCGTGGGCATCGTGGGCAACTCCTGCCTGGTCTTCGTCATCGCCAGGCAGAAGGAGATGCACAACGTCACCAACATCTTCATCGCCAACCTGTCCTGCTCGGACATCCTCATGTGCATCTTCTGCCTGCCCGTCACGCTCATCTACACCCTGATGGACCGCTGGATCCTGGGGGAGGCCCTGTGCAAGCTCACCCCGTTCGTGCAGTGCATCTCGGTGACGGTGTCCATCTTCTCCCTGGTTCTCATCGCCATGGAGCGCTACCAACTCATCATCCACCCGACGGGCTGGAAGCCCATGGTCAGCCAGTCCTACATGGCGGTGGGCATCATCTGGGTGGTGGCCTGCCTCATCTCCGTGCCTTTCCTGTCCTTCACCGTGCTGGACAACCTGCCGCTCCAGAACCTCAGCCTCCCCTTCCCCGGCCAGGACCACTGGCTGTGCACAGAGAGCTGGCCCACCAACAGCAACCGTCTGGCCTACACCACCTCCCTGCTGGTCTTCCAGTACTTCCTGCCGCTGGGGCTGATCGCCGCCTGCTACTTGAGCATCTTCCTGCGGCTGCGGCGGAGAAAGGACATGGTGGAGCGTGCCCGCGACTCCTCCAGGGACAACCGGGCCAAGGGCTCGCGGCGGATCAACGTGATGCTGGGCTCCATCGTGGCGCTGTTCGCCGTCTGCTGGCTGCCGCTCAACATCTTCAACACCGTGTTCGACTGGCACCACGAGCTCATGGTCTCCTGCCAGCACAACCTCATCTTCTCCGTGTGCCACCTGGTGGCCATGGCGTCCACCTGCGTCAACCCCGTCGTCTACGGCTTCCTCAACAGCAACTTCCAGAAGCAGCTGAAGGCCACACTGTCACACTGCCGCTGCTGGGGCGCGGCGGAGCGCTACGAGAACCTGCCGCTCTCCGCCGTGAGCACCGAGGTCACCAAGGAGTCCCACATGAGCAAAGGGTCCATCAGCATCCACTCCTAAAGCAGGGGGTCTTCCAGGAAGAGAGACTGAGACAGGAAGGGACGACAAGAGCCGTCAAGAGCCGATGTGAGCCACGCTCCTCGCGGCGGCGGCGGCGGCGGCGGCGTTGGCTGCTCATCAAAGACGTTGTGATCTTCTGACGAACGGGAGGACTTATCCCTGAAGCTTCAGATTGGGTATCTCGCTGTGGTTGGCTTATCAGTGGATGAGGAGCGACAACAACTTTATGGGCCGTGATGACACAGTGCCCCTAATTCCGCATAAGAGGAAGTAAATTACTGAATGAGGGTGCAAAGGCCGTTGACGGTAATATCATGTCATACAGGACAGAGGGAGACACAAGCACTTATTTTTTATATATTTATATATATATATCTATATAAATAGATGTACTGTATATATTGATGTTTTGTGCATTAACCTATGACATATATGGATGTGTAAACGGCAACACAATATTACGGAATGGTTTGAAATAATAGTTCTTGTATTGTACAACATGTTTCCTGGAAGCCAGGTGGTAATGAACCATAACGGTTAAACATTGCTATTCACCACGGCTTGCCAAAATATATAAATATATATATAACTATAAAAGGCTATCACACCGCCCAGATGGTACGAGAGAGAGGGAGTCGGCAAATAAGTTACTTTAATAACACTGGTGAATACAAGCAATTACAAAGGGATAGTGAGCCATAATGCGTTAATGATTACCCATTGGAAGGGGCTCATTACAATTCCGATGGAGAAAAACATCGGCGCTAAGGGTTTCTGCAGGCGTTCATGTGCCCACTGATGAATTATTTACTGGCATCATGGTAATGGCATTTCTGTTATACAAAACCATCAGAAAATGGATAGGAAAACTATAGTTATATGGCCCTTCAAATGGCCCATGCAGCAATATATATATATTCTATCTGTGGGCTTTTTAGTAGTAAAATGTTCCATGCAATTGTCATATCAAGTGTCATAAAACATAATGCAACACACAGTAAAGGACAATGTCAATGTCATGGTTCCTTCTGTGTATATAAACTATTGCTATTGTGTAATGTCAATATATATCATGCTAGTTTTTAGATGACGTACATAACGTACATAATATGTCTATAGCTCTTTGCACTTGCTGATATTTCTCTTCTTGTGTCTTTGGAATGTATTGCAAATTTATTTTGCAGTTTCAAATCGAATGATTAAACCTCTCTGCTTCAAGCCAAGTGCCCCCCACACAGTGTTGTCTGTGATGTGCCAGACTCCCTCGTCCATCTAAAAATACCTCATCATTGATCGGCCAGATCAATGGGAGCAAAGCATGGCCTCTGTGTTACCGGGAGATTCAGTGTTTCCCAGGTCCTTCCAAAAAAAAGTCCAACCTGTTTCGATCTCTGAGAACAACTGTACCCAGATTGATTGAAGGATGTGTTTAACAAGTGTTGTTCACAAGAAACCAAGCTGTGTCTGGGTGTATGTGTGAGTGTGTGTATGTGTGTATGTGTGAGTGTGCGAGTGTGTCTGTGCACAAGTGTGTGCGTATTTGTTTTGTGTGAAGGCAAGTGTCTGTATGTTGTGTGTGTGTGTGTGTGTGTATGTGTTAGTGTATGTGTGTGCATATGTGCTAGTGTGTATGTTTATGTGTGTGTTTGAGCATGCGTGTGCATGCGTGAGCGTGCGTGCTTGTGTGTGTGCGTGCAATGTGCATGCGTGTGACTGTGACACGGTGTCTGAGACCTCTCCGTCTCCCAGAGGGGTGTCTACTGATGTGGTCAAGACCCTTCGACGGTGTAAAGTTATGCGTTTGTGTTAATGTCCCTCCCTGTGTTCATGTATACCTTGCATGCTCGCCTTTGTTTGGATGACTGGGTGATGAGTTAATTGGTGTGCATGTTTAATGTGAGGGTGTGATCCCAGCTTATGGGCAAAAAAAAAAGTTCCCCACACTTGTGGGCGAGCCGGAAGAGGCCACCGAGGTGGCCTCTTCCGGCTCGCCCACAAGTGTGGGAAACTTTTGTTCAGGTAAATGTCAAATAAGAGACGTATCGCCTGTGTTCATCCCTGTTTGGATGGCTTTATTTGCGGCGGACCACGTCACTGTGATTGGCTGGTTTCCCAGGCCGGCCCTGACAGGTGTTCTGATGAGAGGGTGGTAAAAACGCTGCCGGACGGGGAGTGTGCGTAGTGTGTGTCAGCGGCATGACCCGCCCGCAATGTGCAGGTCTGGATATGCTCTCGACCCTTGTCTTTTTCAACAATATACCGATATCACAACAAGCTGTGTGTGTGTGTGTGTGTGTGTGTGTGTGTGTGTGTGTGTGTGTGTGTGTGTGTGTGTGTGTGTGTGTGTGTGTGTGTGTGTGTGTGTTTGTCTGTGTGTGTGTGTTTGCGTGTGTGTGTGTGTGTGTGTGTTGCCTGTGTGTGTTGTGCATTGTACGAATTTGTGTGCAGGCGTGTGTGTGCGTGTGCAGGCGTGTGTCTGTGTGTGTGTGTGTGTGTGTGTGTGTGTGTGTGTGTGTGTGTGTGTGTGTGTGTGTGTGTGTGTGTGTGTGTGTGTGTGTGTGTGTGTGTGTGTGTGTGTGGGGGCAAGATGTCAGGATTGTATTTAAACTCAGGAAGTCTCCTCCAATCACATTATGCATACTATGTGTCTGCAGAAGAACGTATTCAAGAAGTTGTTGTTGTTGTTGTTGTTGTTGTTTTGGCACACTGGATCCCGCCCCTCACAGACAGACGACGTGACCACGGATCAATGTGAGGGTGGGGTGAGGTAGGAGGGGGGGGGGCAGACGCTGATGGATGGCGGGGCTATCCTCCCATCAGCCCCTTGGGAACGTCTGGCGTTCACGGGAGCGTCAGGGGGTCTTTAGCACGGGGAGCAGGGCAGCGCTGGAGCAGGTGAGGAGGAGGGGATGAGGAGGGGATGAGGAGGAGGAGATGAGGAGGAGGAGGTGAGGAGGAGGAGGTGATGAGGAGGAGATGAGGAGGAGGAGGTGATGAGGAGGAGATGAGGAGGAGGAGGTGATGAGGAGGAGGTGAGGAGGAGGAGGTGAGGAGGAGGAGGTGTTGAGGAGGAGGTGAGGAGGAGGAGGTGAGGAGGAGGAGAGGAGGAGGAGGAGGAGGAGGAGGAGTAGGAGGTGATGAGGAGGAGGAGGTGAGGAGGAGGGGATGAGGAGGAGGAGGTGAGGAGGTGATGAGGAGGTGATGAGGAGGAGGTGATGAGGAGGAGGTGAGGAGGAGGTGATGGGGAGGAGGAGGAGGAGGAGGAGGAGGAGGAGGAGGAGGAGGTGATGAGGAGGTGATGAGGAGGAGGAGGAGGAGGAGGAGCAGGTGATGAGGAGGTGAGGAGGAGGAGGAGGAGGAGGAGGGGATGAGGAGGTGGAGGAGGAGGAGGAGGAGGAGGAGGAGGAGGAGGAGGAGGAGGAGGAGGAGGAGGAGGAGCAGGTGAGGAGGAGGAGGAGGAGCAGGTGATGAGTGCTGGGTTCAGGGGCCTGGGACTGGGGGCCGTGGCGCACATTCAGCGGTGGAGAGCAGAGAGTCTGACTCTTTACATCATCTGGTGGACAGCTGTTAGAGCTATTTTTAGCAATACATTCTTAGTATTACCAGTATTAGTATTATTAATAGTAGTAGCATTATTATTAATAATAATAAAAAGCTAAACCGAGCCGCAGAGGCCCCATTTGTTACGTGCATGTTGACACAGATCACACAGGGAATGTCAGCAAAGTGGAAAAAACAGTTTTTGTTGACACAAGGTGTATCAGTGAGAGACATTCCCACAGCCGTAACTCTAGCCGACCACGTTGTAATGAACGCGGCCACGGCACAGCCCGGAACGGAATGAACAAGGTACGCCCTAAAGACCACCTTTAATAGCCAACCACCGTTTAACGACATCCCTTCCGGTTATCGTCGCTCTGTGTTTTTTCTAGCCCCTTCGAGAAAAAGGGGGGCTGATCTCATCTCGTCTGCGTGGATGGAAAGGTCACAGAGAGTTAACCGGCGCTCTCGTGAACCCTCATGCTATTACACCTGTTCCCGTGGACATAGATGCACTGCAACACGCCGGGTAGCTGGCCTTAAGGTCGCCCCGCATATAGACTCAATCAATACCTCCTTGTTCTCCCTCTGACGGCGCTGTCCTCGCGTTCAGTAGACCCCGAGGGGCTCTTCCTACTTGTCCTATTGGCCTCCGATCGCCCGCCTGTAAATGCTTTTTTAATTTTGTGTAAAAAGGTTAAAGGTGACTTTACTCATGCGCTTTTTAAAATTAAGCTCAATTTACGCCAGCCCGTGACTGCCTTGCACAATTGGGCCGACGCCACAGATGGGGACAGCAGCGCTGCCATCGGTGTCGGCCATGGCGGCCCCCGGGAGGGCCTTTGTTTTAGTATGCATGCGCTGCCATGAGCATCCCCAGAGGTAAAGTATTTTTAGTAACTTTATGCGATGGCCATGTCATAACATATCGAGACAATATACTACGAGAGAGAGAGAGAGAGAGAGAGAGAGAGGGAGAGAGAGGGTGTGGGAGAGAGATGGAGAGAGATAGAGAGAAGGGGGAAAGAGAGAGAGAGAATGAGAAGGAGATACAGTGAGAGAGGGGGCGAGGGGCAGAGAGAGGCAGACAGACAGTGAGAGACAACGAGAGAGAGAGAGAGAGAGAGAGAGAGAGAGAGAGAGAGAGAGAGAGAGAGAGAGAGAGAGAGAGAGAGAGATGGGTGGGGGAGAGAGAGAGAGAGAGAGAGAGAGAGAGAGAGAGAGAGAGAGAGAGAGAGAGAGAGATGGGTGGGTGGATGGATGGATGCCCAGATGGACAGCAGTCCAAGCTTTGACTGACAGCTTCCGTCTTTCAATTTCCTTTGATGACAAGTTAGAAGTTGACCATCCCCGCCTCCGTTGGTTGCCTGGATACCGCCTCCTATGGGGGTTGATATGGAACGCCTTGCAGATGGAGAATATCATAGAACGAACCAAGGTATAGCGTTTAGCGTTATGACAATCTCTCCCCGGTGCTCCCGGCTACAGCCATACACTGGAGAGACTATGGGTCTGAGAGAACGTCACTCACCCTCGTGTTATTGTATATTATTGTTCACCTTTATGCATGTCTTCCATTGACAAAGCCTAAGAGGATGGCACTGCACGTTCTTTAAACTTAAGCCTCACCGTACATGTCTGTCAGACATCCTCAGATGATGGATGGAGATGGATCTCTCTCTCTGTGTGTGTGTGTGTGTGCGTGCGTGCGTGCGTGCGTGCGTGCGTGCGTGTGTGTGTGTGTGTGCGCGTGCGTGAGAGACAGCACCTTCCTCCTGATGTTACCGGTTGCCTGGAGCCATAGTGTTGAGAGCGCTCCTGAGAGACCAATAACATCTGAACCGGGGAGGTAATCCTGCCTTGTTAGGAGCCTTCATAGACCCTTCCTTCCAACAGGTGCACCTCGTCTCTGTTCAGTCCAGCCCGTGCTCCACTTCTCGGTTTATCCCGTGCTCCACTTCTCGGTTTAAAAATAGCGTAATAATTATACACACGTAAACCCAACCCTGCTTTGAAGTCTCCACTTATGTAAGTAAATGTAAATAATTTCCTGCGATAAAAACGCAACATGAAGTTGGAGGTTTGAAGGCACGTGTTTGTTCGGTTTTATTAATACAATATTAAACGATGGCAGATGGGACCGGGGGCAGGGGTGTTGTTGTTCTGGAACCGCGTATTGATCTCGGGCAAATATTTCACGACCTGCGGTGCAATCAAGTGTCATAAATTCATTCCTTATCAAATCAGCTCCACTCAAGAACAATCTCTCCCTCCATATGGTGGTCTGCGTTGATGGTGTCTGCGGCTCCATCAACAAGGTGGGGGGGCCCGCGAGGGTGGGGTTATCTGCAGCGCCGTGTTTGCCTTTCGAAAGCAGAGTCGGGAGACAAATTGAAATATTTAAAAATACGCAGCGCTAATACGCTCCCTCTCAGATAAGACGATGCTGAAACCATTTAGTGGGCAGCAACATATTACACACTGTTAGTTCACTGTCACATCGCCGTGATGAATGCGTGTGAGTTTGTTATCTTCGGTTGGTTTGAATATGGCTCTGCCATAGCAAACATGCACATGTTCCAATTAATTACATAACTTAATGTCATCCATCCAACCATGAACGAGTCCTTTGGCCGTCTAAAAATGATTGTTTGCATTTAGCTATAGAAGTCGACATGGCAAATATGAGCTATGAAGAATCATTGCATATATTAGGTCTAGTGTATGGCCTACATTTAAGTTAAGATGTAAAACAAAACCAGCGTCAATGAGAATTCAGTGTAGTGGGGTTGTCTAGTGCCCCCTGGTGCTCACATAGAGAACTTGAGCTGAAGTAACGCCGGTAGTCCGTCTTGCTACATTGTCAGCCATTAGACTAGAAGCCTGTCGCACTCAGACTCCGTAGCAGAATCTGTGCATTAGTATGTCAAAAACATACACCAAACTAGTGCCTGGTTCATGGAAGCTGTCCTACATTAGACCGAGTTCATCTTCACATTATCCATGTGAAGGGGCATCTGCAGTGAAGTAGAACCGGTGTGAGTCCCAGGTGTGATGCGTCTCTCCAGCCAGTTCTAAGCAGGTCTTAATCCTTCTCGGGAACACAAAACACACGTCTGATCTGCATGTCAGGAGCCCACTGGAGGTCTCTGCCCGGTGTTCCCAGCCAGGTATGAACGAAGCACGTTCTAGCAGTTTTAAATGTGTACACATCACAGATGATACAAGCTACCGGAACATGGGAATTCTGCCAACACCTGACTCGACATTAAACAGTTGAAAGAGTTTCAGAAACATAAATTCGATTTATGCATATATTTTTTTTTTGCGTGACGTGGAAAACAAGAAAAAAAAAAATCCTCATTGATTTCATTAATGGCCCCATGTGGACGGAGGGTGAAGTTCTGCTTCTGGGCTGGAGTGTGGGTTACTCATTCTGAATACATCAGCCTTCATTCTCTACCTCTCCATCAGGCAGGGTGTTGCTAATATCAGAGGACATTCAGGGTTTATTGCAGTTTACTGCAATTTCCCTTGGGTCAAAACACATATTGACTGAACAAATGAGTGATTGAATGGGCCGTCTGACATTTAAGAGTGCTTAAGTAAAGGCTCAGCTATAAATAAGTGGGTTTACACGCATGTGTAGACCAAGAGAGAGGGCTAGGTTCACTGTGTTTGAATACTTTCCATTGTCGTATTACATAGCGAGTGGTTACATCATATCTGATGCAGATTTGTGGATCAGGAAACAAAGTCAATATTCAGATGGGATTTCATAAACAAGGCTCCATGTTCTTGAGCCTTGTAGTTGTTGTTATTTCTGTAATTCTCCGTTTCCAAATCATTTCAACACGTCCAACAGTATTGCAATTTATTTATTTGAACAGGTAAGAAAAGGACAAATATTAAATGTAAATGCAGCCTATTTAGTATACAGTAATGTTAACGTAGCATAAGTAAATCAAATTGTACATCGAGATTCATCCTCTCAGGCCGAAACCCCGTTTTCAATATTGAGGAATTCCTGCAAAACAAAACGAGATGCATTGATGAAAGTAGAATCTCTCAGATTCACATTTCAAATGAATAGTGTGACCTTTATAAACGATATTAAAAGAGTAGACATAACTGGTAAGGACAATACATTTAAACACAATTACTATGAAAGCCATCCCATCATCGCTGTATTGGCGATGGTTGTACTGGGAACAGGAGACCAGCGGGAGCTTACCGTCAGGGGCGAGGAGTTGGTGGACGGCTTCCTGTGTTTCATGAAGTCCCGGGTGAGGGCGTCCGCCTCCTCCACGCTGGAGACAGAGAAGGAGATCATTGATCCCCGATCAGAAACACCCTTAACACCCTTAACCCTGTTCTTACTAGTTGTATTGCTCTCTTTCTACTTATTTTATGCATTTCTTTTTTAGTCAAGACCTGTGTACCCCTGGGCCCCTTTCAACAACTGTCTTGCCCAACCCTGATTTCTGCAAATGTAAAGCGCTTTGGGTCCACTCCTGTTGTTTTTAAATGTGCTACATAAATAAAAGTGACTTGACTTGACTTACCGGTTCTGGCTGATGAGGAAGTCCACCAGGTCTCTGGCCTGGTGGGTCTGGCCTCTGGAGACCACCAGCGCCTTCAGGTCCTCAAAGTGTCTGGTCTTCAGCACCTTCTGCTGCTGGCCGCTCTGGCTGAGGAACATCAACACCGTCTCCCTGACCTGAGATCAGCCCACGCACGGAGACGACGACCCAGGTTTCAGAACATAAAAATACAATGAGTGGAAATTAGAAAGCTTATTAGAAAAAACAGAGTTCTACAAAGAGAGTTATGCCAGTGGCTCCCAGATGTGGGCCTTTGGGACCCATCTGGTGAAATACTTTGGGGCCACTATCCACTCAATATTTGGTTCTGCAAAATAAGCAATACAATCTCGCGAACAAGAATGTGGGTTCATTTACATTTCTCTCTGTTTATTGCTCATCAAAACATAATTTCCCTTGTCAGTCCTCAAACAGTCTCTTTATCAAATTTAATATGCAAGGCATGAGGGCATGCATACACATTTAGAAACAAAACGCTCTACATAAATGTTGAATAAAAAATGTACTGGGCCAATGAGGCGACGACCCACTTGGCCACTTAAGGCTCGCGGTCCGCAGGTTGGAAACCCCTGGTCTATGCAACGCTACAGATACAGTGGGCATGGGGGTGGGGGGAGGATGTGTGACCTGTGAGGGGATCCCAGCCATCTCCCCAGTGGTCATGAGCTCCTCCACCTGCTCCAGGATGGCCAGCGGGTTACAGGCCGACAGGAAGCCCTGCAGACACAACCAAACATCAACGTCTGAACAACGGAAATCAAACTAAACTTTATTTATAAAGCGCTTAAAAACGATTCTGGAACTGACGGGCATTCAACACAGGGACTTTGGGACTTTCTACAGGCTGAGATCAAGGAGAGCCGACCGTACCTGGATCTGCTTCTCCTTCTTCAGGTCACAGGGGATGAGCAGCAGCGTGCCCAGGGCGAAGGCGGGCAGGGTGAACTGGGCGAAGCGGTTGGCGATACCGATCAGGTCCATGTTCAGCAGCAACGGGCACCTGGGGGGGAGGGGTCCGTGAGTGAGTGAGGGAGTTAGGAGGAGACGGCGGGCGTACCTCAAAGCCTCGTCTGAGGGAGACCCTACTTTAGGAGGAGGACGAACGTCCGGCAGAGCGTGGTCTGTTGGTCGGGGCTGAGAGGGACCGAGGCTGAGGAGACAAGGAGGAGGGACATGGGTCAGTGCTTGTTGGACCAACATTTGAACTGGTTGTCTTTACACGCTGGTGGAGACGGAGGGACAGGTTCGATACCTGATATGAACGGCGCCAATATCATACTCCTCCAGATACTGGTGAAGCCGGAGATCTTTACAGAAGAAAGAAAGAGAGTGGGTTTTCATTTTATTAAAAGGATTTCATTGGTTCTATGACGTGTCACAACAATACAGGCAATGTTTTAGACTCGAGACTCGCTGTCCCCGAGGGTCTGTGGTGCAGACACTGACCTGCCACAGAGATGGCACAGCACAGATGGCCTCCAATACTTTCTGAAGATGGCTGATCTAAAATGAAAAGGGACATAACAACACACTGTAAACATATTTGTCCCTAGCATTCCCTTCAGATAATACTGTAACGATCCATTTATTTTTTTGTGAAGTTTTTTATTTTATTTCTTTATGAGGAGGATTCACAAAAGTACAATTACAGTGGTCAGAGACACATAATGAGGCCGTCCGCCCTCTCCACTCACCATGCTGAAGGCCAGCAGCTTCTGCAGGAGTCCTTTCCACAGCTGAGGGTCGTAGACCTGGTACTCCAGGCAGAGGTCTGCCACCAGCCGCACGGCCTGAAGCACAGAACAAACACCCGTCACTCATCACCATACCTGTGCGTTAACGCCCTGACACACCAACCAGATTATCGGTCGTTGGACAGTCTGGCGGGAAAAAAGGCAGTCGGACCGATTTGTGTCATGGCCGATTCATCACGGCTTTGACGATGGCCGATCGCACAGCACACACCGAACACACTCAGGTCACCGAGCTCGCCGGACTGTCCGACGACTGATGATCTGGTTGGTGTGTCAAGGCCTTTAAGGCTGACAACCAAACTAAAAGGTTACTCAACGTGACCCCGGTTATTTGAACATAGAACGGGGTCATCCAACCACTGGGTAGTCGTGACTATGTCATGTCCTTCATCAGCAGCACCCATTAGACCCTTGACCCTGACGGACCAATCGGCAGGCAGGGCAGTGCTTGGTCCCGCCCTCCTCTCTTCTTATAAGAGGGGCAAGCGCTCCGCTCGAAACAAGTTGAAAACGTGGATCAGGTGTGGCCCGTCCAGGCTCTGTGTGAACTGAGCGCGTGACGGATTCACTGACAGCGCATGATGAAGCCCGCTCAAACGTTTCGCTCAAACCAAAGCAAGAACAACAAACATGAAGTGACAAAGGGCACGTCGTAGATATGTTTCCTCTGCAGGAGCCCGTGTGAGACTCTGTGTCCATGTATGAGTCTTTGTAGGGCTGGGCGATACTCAAATTTTGATCGCAATTTCGATTTTAGACGAAAAAACGAATATAATCGTTTTTTTCATTAAATGTTTGATAGAAAGTGCAGTTGGACATTATTTCAGATTTGACCCTTTTCGTCTTGACCATTTTGTGTATTTCTTTAAGGAGAAATTTCAACGTTCTCGGTTACAAAGTGTTTATTGGGAGAGACATGCTGAATAAATACATCATGTTTTCAAACTCAAAAATAATCGTTTGAATAATCGTGATTTCAACATTGAGCAAAATAATGGGGATTATGATTCTTTTTCCATAGTCCAGCAGCCCTAGGCCTTTGTATTTGCGTGTGTGCACCTGTGGTTCATGGCTGTGGTTCTTCCAGAGTCCCTTCACCATGCCCTCCTTGGGGCTGCTGAGGAAGGCCTCGATGGTGTAGGAGACGTTCAGCGCCTCCAGCTGGGACACGTAGATGAAGCACCTCAGGTAGTACCTGTACGAGGACAGAACAACGCACACAGAAATACACACACATAAGGAATGCATTGGAATTCAGTCGGCATATTTATATATCTGTGTGTGTGTGTGTGTGTGTGTGTGTGTGTGTGTGTGTGTGTGTGTGTGTGTGTGTGTGTGTGTGTGTGTGTGTGTGTGTGTGTGTGTGTGTGTGTGTGTGTGTGTGTACCTGGTCTTGGCGCGTGGTATCTGGGTGTGAGTCTCCAGCAGCCCGGCGTCTGCCAGGTGGATCAGGCAGAGCAGCGCCCGCGACCGGTGGCTGTAGGTGAGGTGGGGCCCGCCGCTGCCCAGGGGCTGACACACACACGCACACACACACACACACACACACACACACACACACACACACACACACACACACACACACGGGCTGAGTATAGCACCCCCCCTTACGCACTCATTGTATGAGGTTCGCCATGGCCCTTTTACGATGAACATCCTTACTTTACCGAAAGACATATATTGTACTAATTTTAATTGTCTTTGGATAACAGCGTCTGTTAAATGCCTTCAATTTAAATGGGTTTCATTCATTCATTTTTCAACATCCGTTCCCATCAATTTCAAACCTCGGGGCTGCGGTCGGTCCTTTGTCTGACCAATCAGGCGCACGGGACACATACCCACGTTTCGGCAGTCAGGAT